>NC_067235.1:18615000-18825000 GCF_019924925.1 Ctenopharyngodon idella | reverse complement strand
GAATCCAGTCTGCATCCAACAGCATGGTTGGGTGCAGAAAGGCACCCATGGCACCCATGGTCTCTGCTGGAAAGGCCCTTCTGTCCCAGGTCAATCACAATCTATCCTGTTATCAGGCCTGGCTGAGGGGGCCTTTGACCAATCCCATCTCTTTGCGCATTACAGGTGCATGAATGCTGCAGTCTCGCGCCTCGCACACGCCAGGTATTCCTGCATCACCAGCCATTCCAGGCTGACCCACAGGCCCAGGAAACCCACGAGGTCCTTGTGGCCCCTCAAGGCCATCTTTAGGTTCTGCTGGATGGCCTGGCAGTCCTGTTTGAAAAAATACACTGTATAAAGTTACTACATAAACATAAACTACATCCAGTCCACCATTATTGAGGGTGCTGTAGGTTCAGACCTGCAGGTCGTTTGCTTTGTAACAATTTAAGAAACAATGTTGCATTTACTTCTTGGTTCGGTTCACTTTTACAAGCCAACATTTCAAAGAGTACCAAAGCATACATACACCAATGAGCCAAAAAATTATGACCACATGTTTAATATGCTGTTGGTCCTCCATGTGCGGTGTGTGGTATCTGGCCCCAAGACACTAGCAGCAGATCCTTCAAGTCCCGTAAATTGTGAGGTGGAGCTGCAGTTGATTGGACTTGTTTCTTCAGCACATCGTACTCTCAATCTGACTGAGATCCTCAATCTCAATCAGACTGAGATCTGGGGAATTTGGAAGCCAGCACAACAGCTTGATCTCATTTTCCTCAAACATTATCATTATCATTATCCTGCTGAAAGAGGCCAATGCCATCAGGGAATACCATTGCCATGAAGGAGTGTACCTAGTTTGCAACATTTAAGTAGGTGGCAAGTATCAAAAATGATGTCCACATGAATGGCCAGACCCAGGGTTTCCCTGCAGAAGATTGCCCAGAGCATCACACTCCCTCCACCAGTTGTCATCTTCCCACATCTTGTCCAGTTCCGACAGGTCATTTTCAGTCTCTCGGGTCATTTTCCAACACACTGACTACGAGAACTGATTGTTCACTTACCATCTAATCAGCCAAGACCTTAACCTTGACATGGCTTCACCTGTGAGTTGGTCATAATGTTTCGGCTTATCACTGTATATACATTGGTCTGTCCGGTCAGATTGCTTTCTTAGCCCCCCAGTTTGTTTAGTTTTATATGAACACGGTAATCACACTTCAATCCACAATAATAGTTCTGAGATCGTCTGAACAAGGTGATCCCAACCCGACTAATTTGGTGCAGATCCAAGCATGTTCATATAATCCGAAATGAACTAAGCTAAGGGTGAAAACTCCATTTTCCAAAACAAACCTTCTAAGTCAGTGGTTCCCAAACCTGTCCTGAAGGACCCCCAGCACTGCACATTTTGTATGTCGCCCTTATCTGACACACCTACTTCAGGTCTTTGCAGTTTCTACTAATGAGCTGATGAGTTGACTCAGGTGTGTTAGATAAGAGAGACATCCAAAATGTGCAGTGCTGGGGGTCCTCCAGGACAGGTTTGGGAACCACTGTTCTAAGTGAACCAGGTGTGAAAACACCCTGAAATAACAGCAGACAGAAAAACATCTTACCTCTGAGGCCTTGGTGACCATCATGCCCTGGAAGACCTTTGCCAGCATCACCTCTCTGTCCTTTCTGACCTTTAGTACCTTGAGAAAAACACAGAGAGTTCATCTGTATGCGTAAACTGCTTTTTTGTTAAGTTAAAACACTTTTAAATAGTGATGTCAGTGCAGTACCTCTGTCCCCTGGAGCTCCTTCCTGGCCCTCTACACCTTTCATGCCTTGAGGGCCTCTTTCTCCTTTAGCACCTGACTTTCCTGCTTTACCCTGAATGAAATGCAGTGTGTTATTTATTTTTTTAGAAATAAGAGTGCTTTTATATGACAGATTTGTGGCAACTCATATATCAGCTTACTGTTCTTCCTGGACTTCCTGGGGGTCCTGTGACACCTGGGGGTCCGATGAGGGTACGGTTGTTGATCGGACAGCCCTGTACGCATTTGGCACGTATAGATGCAGCATACTGGGAGATCTGAGCAGTGACCACACCTTGACACAGCTGCAATATCTGTTCATCCGTCAGTCCTGGACCCTGCAAAGAGCGAGTTTTACAAATATGTTTTCTGTGTTCAGGCTTAAACACTTTCCCAAAATTACCCAATGTTTCTTTCTTTCTCATAATAATCATGATGATACGCACAGGTTCACCTGGCTCTCCTTTCGGCCCACTCTGTCCTTTCCCTCCCAGGTCTCCTCTAGGTCCTTCATCTCCTCTGGGACCTGGAAGACCTGGAGGTCCAATAGGACCAACAAGCCCGTCGCGGCCGAAACGACCCTTCACTCCACGCTACACATAAGACAAATCTTTTACTTGAAGTGATGAACAACAGCATCTACTTCATACTTTTTTTTTCTTTTCTTTTACTACATTAAAGTGACACTAAAAGTTTTTAAAGTGTGACAAACAAAAAATCGATTTCAAATAAGTTTTGTTAATTTGAACTTTCTATTCATCAAATAATCCTGAAAACATGCATGACAGGAACGCAAAACATTTGCAAGACTTTTTATTTTTCCGACCACCATGCCCCTTTAGGGCCTCCATAGTTTTCAACATTGATAATAATATGAAATGTTTCTTGAGCACCAAAACAGCATAATAGAATGATTTATGGATCATTTGACACTAAAGACTGAAGTAATGATGCTGAAAATTCAGCTCTGCTACCACATGAATAAATTACATTTTAAAATAGTTGCAAAAAGTTTATTTTATATTGTAATAATATTTCACACTATTACTGTTTTATAAAAAAAAAATCACAACAATTATATAAAATTATATATATTTTATTATTATTATTTTTTTAAATTATTATTATTATCAGGATTTTTTTTACTTTTATTAAAAAGGACAGTGAAAATTGAGAGAAAATACTGTGGAGAAACAATGTAATCCGGATTCAAACCTGCATCCTTGTACGTCATGAGCTTGTGGATAACCATTGTTCCACGTTTCTGACGTAAAATAGTTTCACTCAACAGTGATGACAAACCTGGCCTTTGTCACCGCGAGATCCAGTATCTCCCTGTGAAGTAAAACAATGATGAAATTGTGGTTAAAATAAAAACCATGGCTAGTGTAATGGAAACAGGAAGAGAAACTGTGACGGCTGGTACCTTATCTCCTTTAGCACCTTTCCCTCCTTTTCGTCCTTGTGTCCCCTGAGAGAGTCATGAATTCAATAAAATCAATAAATAATTAATTCCAAATAAATCATTTTAATGGTGACATCATTTCATCTAATGCCTATAAACAGTTTGTGGCTAATATTATACTGATATTATATGCTTTTTATATTACCTTTTCACCATCTGGTCCTGTTTCCCCTTTGGCACCCTGTAGATCAGAATATTTGATAATAATTTTGGAATTTTTTAAACTAACAGCCCCTGTTCTAAGTGTCGTTGTAATCATGTGTCATCAATCAGACTTTGGAAAGCAAAAAATGTGACCCTGGACCACAAAACCAGTCATAAGTTGCACGGGTATATTTGTAGCAATAGCCAACGATACATTGTATGGGTCAAAATTATCGATTTTTCTTTTATGCCAAAAATCATGTTCCATGAAGATATTTTGTAAATTTTCTACCGTAAATATATCAAAAAAATATATTTTTGTGAGTGGATATGCATAGCTAAGGACTTCATTTGGACAACTTTAAAGGCGATTTTCTCAATATTTAGATTTTTTTGCACCCGCAGATTCCAGATTTTCAAATAGTTGTATCTCGGCCAAATACTGTCCTATCCTAACAAACCATTGCATTAATAGAAAGCTTATTTATTCAGCTTTGAATAGATGATGTATATATCTCAATTTCAAAAAAATTACCCTTAAGACTGGTTTTGTGTTCCAGGGTCACAAATAGTGAAACTAAGCATTTAATTACAGGCAGATTAATCATTCAGAAACTAAAAATAGTTACATACTGTGGGCCCAGGCAAGCCTTTTGGCCCGGGTTTTCCCGGAACTCCTGCATCCCCACTGTCTCCTTGTGGACCCTATGAAGAGAATGTAAAGAGAGTCAAATAAAATCTCAATCTTGCTTGCTCTTTTTGATAGGGAAAGAAATCCAAGTGGATGTTCTTGATGTTCCAAAAGACACAGTATTAAACAATGTTTACAGTTCCACTTGAAGCTTTGTGTTTTTGTTTCACACAAATGAGTAGTCTTTTATTGCCTTTTATAATGTAGACTCTACATGCTATGCTTAGCATAGTAGAGTCTCATTATTCTTTTAGGGAAAAAACTGAAGGGAAAATCCAGATAACCTGAGAAGTAAACACACCTTCACTGCTGTTTCAGGAAGCAGATTAAATGTAGTGAAACTGCTGAAGGTAAAAATAGAATCTAGTAACCCTACAGACTGACTGTAGTTTCACTTTCAGTCGCGGGACTGGAATACTGGTAAATCCCCTACATCTTAGGTACTTTCCCCTCTGGATTACTGTTAAACCAATATCACCAGATAATCTAGATTTTTGGTAATTTCCAACTTCCAACAAATAATATGGTATCTTCCAACAGAATAATAATGTGGCTTTTGTTTTGATCTAGAAGAGATCACATGTCAGTCAACAGATTAACTTCTCTTGTTTTTTCTTCACATGGTTTCTGTTTGTGTCACGAGCATTTGAAATATTAGGGAAGTGTAATATTGCCACAAATGGCCAAAATCATATCTTACCACACTTCCTACTCTTCCAGATGGCCCCCTCAGACCACGATCACCTTTCAAACCCTGAGGAAAAGAGGAAGAAGGAAATTTACAAATTTTTTGCAATTTTTTGGGGAAAAAAAAATTTTTTAACTCAGAAACTGACATCGTAAATTTCACAAATAATTATGAAGAAATGGCAAGTGGCACGTTGACTTAAACATGAAATTTTGAAGTTATTTATTTACAACTGAATTTTTTTTTTTTTCTTTTTTTTCCTGTTACCTTGGGTCCAAAAGGCCCGGGCACCCCCACAACTCCTGGTACACCCAGAGGACCCTGGAAAATATATTATTATTATCATTATTATTATTAGTTCATAAACAAAGTACTTCAGAAAGTTTTTATTTTTATTTTTTCCCTCCATAATGACATTTGCAATAGTAACAGTTTGCTACTCACATCTTCTCCCGGCTCCCCATCACTTCCTGGCAAGCCACCTGTACCTTTAGCACCCTGAAGATGATAGCAGACGGAAAGAAAAATATGCCTACTGTAATAACACAAGTCAATCACCAAGTGCTGATTCAAGGAAAAGCTTTTAGTTGGAACTGTGTCAAAATTGAAGTGTTTGTTAATAAAACATTCTGAGTATTAAAAAAAAAAAGAAACTAGACAAGACAAGGGGGAATTCCACTGTGTTAATGTCTCTCTTAGTTACTGTCTATTAACCATCATAAAACTGACCTTTGGTCCTGTCACCCCACGGTCTCCTGGAACTCCCGTATAACCCTAATAACACGATAAAAAATAGTGGTATATTGAAATTACTACAGGGAATTTTTTAAATGTAAGAAAGAGAAAGGTTATGAGTGTTTTCTCACCAAGTAACCCTGCTCTCCACGGTCTCCTGAGAATCCAGGTGCTCCCATCTGACCCTGATGAGGCAAAGAGGAAATGAATGTTTAGTCAGCAGCAGTAATTATAGGTGTAAAAAGTGTGTCAAACTAATAATGACTAGTCTATGAATTAGATATGCCCATAAGTCTTGGTGCCGACCTTCTGTCCCTGTCGTCCCTCAGGACCCTGTTTTCCTGTTTTACCAACAGAACCCTGTTGAGAGATGGAGAGATTCCTTAGTACTTTTTTATTTAAAGTTTCAAGACAAGTCTGGATAGATCAAGACTCAACTGGGACTTTTTAAATTAAATATTAATATGTTTTAGATCAGGGGTGCCAAACTCAGTTCCTGGAGGTCCTGCAAAAGCTTAGTCCCAAACCTGCTCCAACATACATTTTAGTTTTCAAATAATTATGAAGAACTTGATTAACTGGATCAGGTGTAGGTTCTAGGATTTGATCTTCAGGGGGGTTTAGCCCTCAGTGAGAATCTGCAGCAAGAGACCATCGCCTAAATGGTGCCTCTTTAAATCGGCACCACTATATTACTATATATGTAAGTCAAAACCAGCCAGCTGGTACTTAAATTGGTACTAAGTCAATAAAATATATTTTAAATTGATATATTGATGATACCAGTCTTTCTGCAGTACACTTCAAATCAGTATGTAGGCTACTGTTTGACTAACAGAAAATTCACTGGCCTTGGCTAAATAAATAAATAAATAAAGTTATTTCTTTCGTTTTTTGTTTTGTTTTATGGAATGATACAGCTCGCTTAAATAGTACCACCTCGGCTGAGGTTCCAAGCGTGCCATACCGATACTAAATGTGACGTGTAAACACTGCAGGTCACTGATTGGTCAGAGAGAATCGTCACTACCAGCGTCATTGGATTTGAAAGACGAGACACCAAACCCGCTAGATTTAAATAGTCAGTAACACCCACCGCAGTATCATTTGTTCGCAAAATGACTTGCTTTAAATGACCGTCGCACACAACTTGAAAAAAGAAATGGCTGTATTGTGGTCAGTAGACGATGTGCAGGCTTGTTGGTAGATGAGGAGCGGATCCACGGCAGTAAAGGCGGCGCAACTACATGATCAGTCTATAATGCCCCCCACTTTGAAGCGGTACTAAACTGCAGTGGAAAAGCAAACTGAAAGTAAAGCGTGCCGTGCCGTGCTGTGCCATGCCGAACCGAGCCGAGTAGTACCACCCAGTGAGTGATTATCTCTTTTTCTTTTGTTGTTTGATTAACATTATTGAAACAGAAGGTATGTGACTGTCACTTTAACGCCTAATGCACGGATCCATTATAATGACACACACATACAATATATCTCTTTACGTTCAGTTAAGACTGTGTTTATGTGGATACTTGTCAAAATTGGCATTTTGGCATAAATCTGTGTGTATTTGCTCAAGAAGACGCAAAAGATAACCCATTACTCTAGTGCTGTCTGAGAGGCAGCTTTCAATCACAAGACGCTGAGAAAGAGAACTTTTCTTTCAAAAGAGAGTTTTCTTTTACAGTCTTTTTATTGAATGGCTTAAATTCACTTGAATGTTTAAACTGACAAGACTTAAAAACACGTGAAAACAATAAACTTTATTGAGGAAGCAGCACTAGCCCGATCATTCAGATGGGTGATTATAGTTTTAGGGGGGCTGATAGACAGATAGGCAGGCTAAAACCCACCTAAAACCCACCGCTGGTTGAAGCACAGTTTTATACCCCATTATAGCATGATAGCACGGCACTGCTGTGTTTGCTTGAAATGTCATGTCAACTAGTACCCACATATAGTTCCACAGTTGATATATCAAATGCAAAAATAGAGAGAGATACAGACAATTAAACCGAACAGAAAAACTCCCCCACACACGCAATGGGAAATGAAACTTGTGACACTGACTTTTAATCAGAATGGGGAAGCACTTCTCATAAATTTCTGACTATTAACAGCATATAAAAGTAAACGTTTACTTAGACATTTTGCATTAGTTTTTTGACTGTCCCCCTAGAGCAGTAGTTCCCAAACGTTTTAGAGTGGCATAACCCCTGAGGCATTTAACATCCTTCTGCATACCCCATCTCTTCCACCCAGATTGCAGTCACACCTTTTCAATTAAGGGACAATATTTGCCCCCTTAAATTGATCTTCAAGTGCATTTTTTACCTTTATAAAAAGCAAAGATTTTCTAACCCTATTACATATATCATGTTTTGTCATATTCTGAAAATTCCATTATTTTAATTATTAATATAATAAATAAAGCAATTAATGAAACTAAATCAATTTCAATCAAATGTAATCAGTATCAACAAAAGCCATCTTCGCACTGCAGTGGCACAAGCTGCATCTAGATAGATTTAAACACTCTTTAATGCTGCTCAGAGGAGGCAGGAATGCAATTGCAATGGCATAAATAATGTTATGAGATTGACTGACTGTAGACGGCAAGTCACTGTCATTGAGTCATTCACTCATAAATTCAATAACAAAGCAAGTGTCTGTATTTAAAAATGAATCATTGAATCATTGACTCTCCCCATTTGTTCAAAGCCGCAGATTCGGTCCCTAACGAAACACTGCTGTGTGTTGCAGACTTTCATTGGAACTATTATTTCATTGTAAAACAGGGCAAACAATACTGACAATACTGTGTTTACAACGTACGTCACTTAATATTAACTTTTTGTTTGTTGAACTTGTATAAAAATCAATCTCACATTTGCAGTCGTGTGGATATTTGGAAAAAATGCATTTTCTATAATAATAAATAATAAACATTATAGAAACAAGAACTCACATAGGGTATGTTTCTGTATCGAAGAGAGTTTGAGTCTTAAATCGATCTCTGTGCACAGTCTATGTCTACATAAGTTCTAAAACCCCACTTATACAAAGGTACATTGCGAAGAATGGCAGTAATGTAGCACAATTTGCTAAGGCAGCATAATCTGCATGCAACCTATCATAAGCACCAGCGTCGTCCCAAGCATGGGGTTGGACCCAGTGCGAGGTAGCGGAAGCGGTTGGGGCTGTCCTCCTCGTTCTGTTCAGATCCCTTGGGGGGAGAGGGGGGACCCCTCAGTGCTTTACGATCACTTTGCAAGTTGGGCCTCCCTCAAGCACGGGCCAGTGCACCCTAACGATCGCTCTGATGTGCATGCTGCTTATGTGGATAAAAATGTAGATATGTGGATACAGTACGCGTACCCCAGTTTGGTCACCGCTGCTCTAGAGCTCTTTTTAATTTCCTATTCATTTTTCTTTCAGTACTCTTATTGGTAGCTGAAATCATGATCATATTAGCAAAATAATTAAATCCAAAATTGAAAATGCTGACCTGCTTCTTACAGGCCTTGAACCAGCAACCGTCTGGTCACCTTCTGGTCGCTACATTTCAGCAAGTACACCACATAACATTTGTAAAAGAGTAAAGTGACCCACCTTAACACCTTTACCTCCTGGTTTTCCCGATTTACCTTTTGGGCCAACAGGACCCTGTAGTCAGTCAGAAAAATATTATCTCAGATTAATTTCATAGACAAATCTGGGATTTTGTCAGGAATCTATTATATGATAACAAGATGCATTAGCTCGACTACACAGATGCTGCTTTGATTTATAAGATGGGGGCCTGGACCATCTCAGCTATGTGATCTACATCACTGACTGAAATGAAAAACATTCAAAGTAATGTGAGGATGAAAACCCTGGTTATGATGTGTTACTGAAAATGCTATTTTGCTCACAGTCTTTCCAGAGAGACCCAGTCCTCCACGAGGACCCTCTATTCCGACATCACCCTGCATGACACAAACAAACTTAATTTCAATCACAATTATGAATGCAAGCCATAATATCTAAATAATATAAAAAAATATCTATAATAACTAAATAAAATAATAAGAATAAAAAACCAAACCTAAATTGGTCTGATTTGAATATTTATAATATTAAATTGCACTGAATATAACACAGTAGCTCTACTACTGTAACTAAGAATCACTCTTTTCCACTCATGACCTGAAGTTTTTTTTTTTTAAATGAGACCTAACAAATGTTCTAACTAACACTTTTTAGTTGACTTTACTTAATGTCTTAACTGTAACCTAATTGTAAAAATCTAGCAATCTGTACTATTTGCATATTATGCTTTTGTTACTTAGAAAACCCAAGTTAATATAAACTTATTTGTAAAAGTACAAGTTATCAGAGTGCAGTTATCTTTCTATTTAGTTGCATTACATCCAAATTCATCTTGAATGTTGTTAAATTGTCAATACAACTGAAAATGCTGAGACAACATCACAGAAGTTGTCTTCATTGTTTATTCCCTAAAATGGCTTTTGAAGTCACCATTATGGTGATTAGTGTTCCCTTCTGTTGGGCACTTGGAATTTCTTTTAATTTATGATACTTCTCTTCTAATTAATGTAATGGTATTACAAGAAACCACAATTATTTGTGCTTTCAAAGAGAAGTTTTTTTTTAACTTGTTAATTATCATAGACATTATACTGTTGTTGAACATGAAACTATTAATGGGGTTATTCCCCCTCTTGTTGCGACAATGCAAAACACAACAATGGTAACAATCAAATTAATTTTGATAATAAGATTCTGAACATTACAAAACAGTTTTATTTGCTGTCTTTGTTGTGCTAATACTGACAACAAAGACGGTAAATTAAATTGTAAAACAGGGCATTTTCTTAATTCATAGATGCCGCAATGCACTCTGGGAGTCAGCATAATACTTGTGGCTAAGATAAGTCAAGTATACCTAAAGTTTTCTTATAACCTATACAAATACACAAGTTACCTAAAGTTGTAGTAAGCTTTATCAACTAAAAAATGATTAACTAATTTGCCTGTAAAATTTGCAATGCATTTCCACAGGTTTTCTAAGTAAACTCAAGTTATTCCTTTTAACAGTGCATTACCTTTATTCCAGATAGGCCAGTTTCACCTGGGTCCCCTGGTATCCCGGGAAGACCCTACGAAGAAGAGCAAGAAAACTACATATTAGAGACTCTTCCAGAATTAGCAATTAAACACAAAATAATGTAGGTAATAGTAAAGTTTTTTAAAAGTCTTGGCTCACAATTGCACCAGAGAAACCAGATGCACCGTCCTCTCCATCAGGCCCAGAGTCGCCCTAAACAGAAGGCAAATAACACTGTTGAGGTAAGCCACTTCTTTCCCAACTGCATGCTTTGAAAAACTCCTGGTACTCTGAACAGGATACAGATTCAACAAGTGTTTCCTATGTCACTCACCTCAGGGCCGGTGTCTCCTCCTCTTCCTCTCACTCCTTTGGTTCCTTTGTAACCCTAATAAAATGACATCCAGTTTGTGCTTGCTTTTACATTGGTTATTTAATGTTACATAACATTATCAGATTTTTTTGCTCTTACCTCCCTTCCTTGGACCCCAGGAAACCCCTGTTTGCCTTGAAGACCCCTAGAACCCTATAAGCAAACATTATCAAATTGAAGAACGCATTATACTTTAAAAGAAAACAAACTATCAAATTTGATGGCATGGCAATAATCAACCTTGGGTCCAGCGAAGCCTCCAAATCCCGGCTCTCCTGCTTCACAGTCGCATTCGGTGGGTCTCTCCTGCCCCAGTTCAGCGTCTCCTCCATATGGCACCTGTGTTATTAAGGTTTTATCCTCTTTGGCGTAATCAAAAGAATCCACGACTGTGGCATATGGGTATGTTTCCTCAGTGATCATGGTCACCATGGTGGCTGCAGGCGCATAGGGGTCGAAGCCAGATGCTGAGTGCTCATCTTCATTGTTGCGTTTGGACTCTGCAGGATATTCAACTGAGGAAGCAGATAAAAGACACTGAGGCACCTATTACTCCTGACTGCAGTCTGCTGGAAATACTGATATAAAACACATAATGGTGATTAATAGTCTAAAAGGTATAAAAATAGATTTTTTTTTTTTTAATTTCATTTAAATAATTTCATTTTATTTAAACACTTTACAGCTTCTTTTGCTAACATTAGTAAATTAAATTAGTTACCATAAACTAACAATGACAAATACTTCCAAAGCATGAATTAATTTTATTTAAAGTTAATTTAAACATTTAACAAATGTATTGCTTATTGTTAGGTAATGACATATATTAAAACTAATGGGACCTTATTGCAAAGTGTTACCATAATATAATGTAATATAATATAATATAAGTATAAATGTATATGTATATATAAGTATAATGTATATATATATAAGTGAATAAATGTAAGAATCTATGAAATGTCTAAGTATATTTTGTTCCAAAAAAAAAAAGGACATTATTTTGTATTTTTTATTTCAATTATATTTATATGAAAAGTGAATATCAAAATAAAAATAGGGGATGGGGCAGTTGTGGCCAAATGGTTAGAGAGTCAGACTTGTAACCTGAAGGTTCGAGTCTCATTACTGGCAGGAAAAGCAGGTGGGGGGAGAGAATGAACAGCACTCTCTTCCACTCTCATTACCCACAACTGAGGTGCCCTTGAGCAAGGCACCTAACCCCCCCAATCACTCCCCGGGCGGCGCAGCAAAAATGGCTGCCCACTGCTCTGCGTGTGTGGCTACACGTCACGTCACTTTCACTTGATACAGCATGACTACTGAGGTTTCATTTTAGGGGATTCTTTATGGGTTTTTTGTTGTTGTTGTTTTTGTAGTATGAACAGTAACATCTTATTTACCACTGTGAGGGTATCCAGAATGTTCATCATATCGATCAACTAAGGAGCCTTCATACATGTGTTCTTCTCCTGGATTGTAAAAGAGGGAGAAAATAATCTGCCATTTTAATGTTTTATTGGCTATTTATACATAGTTATACAGATGTAAGCATGTTGGTGATGTGGTTGTCTCACCTGATTGTAAACCAGAATAATCTTGCTGGGCCTGAGCATGCAGGACACACAACAGGAACACAGAGCTGAGTGACACAGCCCATACCTGACATCAACAAATCAAACAAATGCATAGGAATTTGTTACAGTAACACATCATGGTGGCAACTCTAAATATGTCAGTTAAAGTTAATTTAATACAATAGGTTACACTTTATTTTAAGGTGTCCGTATTACAGTTTAATTACACATTTAAGAACTGTGTAATAATAATTAACTACATGTACTTACTGTAGGCTTCAGGGTTAGGATTGGGGCTTGGTTTAGGGTTAGTTGCATGTAATTATGCATAATTTATAGTTATTACTTCAGTAACTACATGTAACGTGTAACAAGGACACTAAATAAAGTGTTACCATATAATATAATAACATAATTTATTAAATGTGTTACAAATTGATTCACAAAATTCATTACAGATACCGATGATCTGTGTACATATAGAACAGTGATCTGTCATTTTAGTTAAAATTTTACCATCTGTGCCAGGTCTCCCCTTAATGATGTGGTTTCACAAAAGTTTTTTTTTTTTTCTTAAACTGGGTTTTTCAAAGTGGTGTTTCCACTTTGCTAAAAGTAATTTTAATTTACATTACTTCAGTTCCTTGTTGTTCTTTTGCTTGAACAAATTGATATATGCAGTAACTGAAGCTGGCCGTGTTTTTTTTTTGTGCTTAAATTACCCTTCTTCCTGTTTTACACTTCCTCATGTGATCAGCTCAAATGTCACCAATGAGGTCATGGAACATGATTTTTTATATGTATATAAAAAATTCTATTTTATATATATATATAATAATTACAAAAAACCTTGAATGATTTTAAATAAAAAAAAGGAAAAATCTTTTCAAGACCAACTTATCAACTAAAACAGACACATAAACAGCCAAAATGTTTTTTTTTTTTTCTAATAGAAGTAGTAATTGATTATTTTCACATAATTATAGTATTTAAATCATGTTGAGAGACAGATATGTGACCCCCTTTTAGTAAGAGCTCAAAGGATGTTGTTGTATACAGTATATAACTCCCTCTAGTGGTCATTGTTAAATAGAGTACATGTTCAAAACTCCCTAAAAATCACCTCTCAAAAACAACAGAGAAGTACAGATATCAAATTGATATCTAGATTTTTATCACGTGTTAGACCTGTCAGTATCAGTTTTTATTTATTTATTTATTGTTTGTTTGTTTATCAGTTGCATGCTCAAGTAATATCAATTTATGGAGTAAAATATTCAGCCAAGAACATACAGTATGTAAATATAAAATTGATGGTCTATGGGTGATTTCAATCAGGTCCTCTGAATGCTGCATTGCATCACAGTTCTCATGCTGCTCTCACATTCCAGACTAGACTGTTAAAAGGCCCATTTTCTTTTCACCCTTAATAGTCTATAAAATCTCTCTCTTTCTCTGTCTGTGAGACAGCAGTACAGCATGCTCATCTCCGGGCATACAGTATACAGAATGTGACCTTTGACCTTTCCAACAAATACAAAATGCTTATGTAAAGAGTCAACTGACTTTTTTTCAGGTCACTTGTTAAATGGCAGATAACCAACAGGATTAAGTTACAGGCAAAAACTGGAATGTTTCTAGCATAATTATTATACACAAACTTCTTGTTTGGTATCAATATGTTGATTTTTTTTTTATTCGGCAAGGACACAAATAAATTTACCAAAATTGACAGTAAATATATTTATAATATTCCTTATAAAATGCTGTTCTTTTGAACCGTCTACTAGCAGCACAACTGTTTTTAACATTGATAATAATAAAAATGTTTCTTGAGCACCAAATCAGCTTATAAGAATGATTTCTTTTGAATGGTAGTGCATACACTGTTCATATGAACTCACATTAACCCAAGGACTAAATGGAATATTCTTTTGAAATGTATGTTACACTTCAGGTCTATTTAAGTGAACTGCAAAGAAGGTGAAGAAGAAAAAGGCTCATTAGTTTTAAAAAGATGCATTGACATTGAAAAATATATCCATGTTAACAGTCAACGTAAGTACCAGAAACATTTTTTAACACTTGAAACATATAGAAGGAAACACTAAGAAAGCCATATCTTGTACAGTTTGCATATTGGTCTAATTTTTTCTAGTTCTCCACAACCTAAAAGAGTAATGGAGCAGAGCTAATGGCTCATAGGGCTGAAGCATTGGATTCCTCACCAACCCACAGGCCCTCTGGGACAGTGAGGTGCTGTAAGGGTGATACGTACACATTTTCATCAGCTTAAAATCTGAAACTGGTCTTTAACTACTACTAAGTAATTGTAGTAAATAATTACTAAATAATTGTATTAAAATCAGAGTATTTATGTAACATGATTTATACTGGTCTGATAGGCCAAATAACCAAAATAATAGGTTGTTGACGGCACACATTAAGGAATATAAAACAAACTACATTTCGTAAAGACCCGTAAAAGCACGTCAAACTATTTCTGTAGACTGTGATATCTCTATGCACGTGGTACCATTTGACAGTCTTAGCTAAAAAAATAAGCACACTATGTCTGAAAGATAGATTATAATGAAAAGCTTAAAACTAATTAACTGTCCAAATAGATGAAAGCATTGTGAAAATGAATTCTCCTCAGTGACCCACAATTTGATTGCTTTCAATAATAAGACTGTCCTTGAAACCAACCAGTATGAACCCGACAACAAAACTACTGTATATCGCCAAAGCATATGATCTGAACAACTGAATAAGCATAAATAAAGCTTGTTTGATTCCTGCTTTGAATATCTCAAATGAGTATGATTCATCTCTGAATTCCCCCTACATTTTATTTACCCATCCTCATCTTACCTTCACCCTGGAGGCTCCCATGGCCAGCAGCCTCCTTCTCAGGTTTCCAGGTGCTTTACAGACACAGAGCTCTGGTCCCTTCGATTAGCTCAGTCAAGGGGTTTTTAGAGAACGCAGAGAGCACTGTTTCAATGAGGAGCTGCAGTGGTCCTCAAAGCATTCTGCCTCCTTGTGTGCGATGCTGGTCTCCCCTGTCCTGAGGCAGACCAACAGACCTCCTGGTCCCTCACCAGAATCTCCCAGGCTCCCAAATCTCCTCATCTGGGTGAGAAATACCTGAGCCTTCCCCAAACAAACACACTCCTCCACTACACAGAGAGTAGTGAGGAATAAAGGCACTGTAAAATAATATTCCTATCAGAGAGACATCACTATTCTTTACTCTGTGACATTAATTACAATTCATTACATTCAATTTTTGTTGTACATGGTTCACTACTATAATCAGTAAACCTGAATTGCAAGCTGTGACTTTGATTTTCAGTGACCTTTTGACTTCCTTGGAAAAATGTGCCATTGATGTAACAGATTTCTCAAAATCCATATCGGGTGGTTATTCTCTCTCTTAACAACAGAAAGTGGAGCTGGAAATATCCAATGAACAGCTAAAGGCTGAATAAAAATCAGATTAAAACAAATGGGAGGATCATGTGATCCAACTTAGTAAAAATGTAGATCTCTCCCTAATTATACAGCTACATCACTTACCTTAGACTAGCATATGATTATACAGGCTGCCGATAATATACTACCGTTCAACAGTGTTGAGGTAACGCATTACAAGTAAAGTGAGTTATGTAATCAGGTTACTTTTTTCAAGTAACAAGTATCACATTACTTTTAAATTTACAACAAAACATCTGAGTTACTTTTTCAAATAAGTAACACAAGTTACTTTGTTTTCCCATTTACTGACTGACAGCTCTCCTGTCCCCATGTTGAGAGAAACTGCGAGTGCAGAGGCGTTGTAGGTAAACATGATGGTTATTCTAGACTAAAAGTGAGCATACATTTACTCATTTATTCTTCTCCTGTGTCGTATTCTTCTCTATTCCAGAATGGCAGCAGCTGAAAGGCTTATCTGTTTGAACTGCGCCCTCTACTGTACAGGCATGAATTTGCATTTCCTTCAGCCGGAGGCTTATTCATTTCACTTTTGGTGTGAAAGGGCCTTTACATTTGACAAAAACAAAACTTGTTTTACTAAAAACAAACAAACAGCCTAGCCAAGATGAGAAAAAGTAACACAACACATTACTTTAATGCATTACTTTTTAAAGTAACTATGAAGTTTTTTCCTAACAAAATTAAAATGAAAATTCAAATGCTTAAAAAGATAAAATAGCATAATAAATCAAAGTTTCAAAACAGCTGCTCAAATGATAAATCAAATGCTCAAATGCAATTTCATTTCCTCATTCGGGGAAGCATAAACTGTATCAAAAATCAAATTAAAACTAATTTGTATTTGATTTTTAATTTTCATTATCAACCCAGTATAAACCTGTCATAATTAAATCTATAATTCAATGCTCAAATCATAAATCAAATGCTCAAATTATAAATCAAATGCTCAAATCAACATCCCACATAGAAGGCGACGTTCTCAGGACCTTGCGCAACGTTGCCTAAAAGTTCTCTAAAGGTGACGAAGATTCCGAACCTTTACAGAACATTCGGGACATTCCTAAAACTTGAATATTATTTTTTTTTCATGTTGTTGTAGTCCTACGATAATGCATAAATTTTTATTTATTGTCACCATTGTTGAGGTTCATACGCTGATTCATGATGTCTGTGTGAGTCTAAAAGACACTACTTAAAAATCAGTATAATAAAATAAATTTATGAATTTAAAAAAAAAAAAAAACCTGAATGTTAATTAATGCAAAACTAACAGTAAATTCTCAGAAGTTAGATTCTGGAGATGATCAGTGAATCAGGACACTCCATGATGATTGAATTATCATCATTAAATAACCAAATTCATCTGATCAGAGTTTCTCTTGCAATTTTTGCTGGAACAAGCGTGTTTTGGAAACAGAGTTAAAGCAACCAGAGAAACTCTAATGTTAAAATACCCTTAAAAGAACTCCACATCGTGACCGTCTCTGAACGTTCTGGGAACGTTACTAGACAACGTTCTTACAGAGGACTGTGTGGGAACGTTCTGTTAATGTCCCAAATATCCTCACTGTAACGTTGTTATGTGACCATAAAATAACAAAAATGGAACGTTCCCCTAAAGTCATATAAGGAACCTTGAACTGCAGCACTTTAATTACCAAAAGAGAACATTTTAGGAACGTCCCGAATGTTCTGTAAAGGTTCGGAATTTTCGTCACCTTTAGAGAACTTTTAGGAAACGTTGCGCAACATCCCGAGAACGTCGCCTTCTATGTGGGAGATTACCCCGCTAGAAATTTTACGTTCCCAGAACATTCTCAGAACATCCCCACTGATGTTAAGAAAGTTGTCTAGTAACGTTCCCAGAACGTTCAGAGACGGTCACGATGTGGAGTTCTTTTAAGGATTGGGGGACGTTATTTGGTGGACCTTCAGGGAACATTCAGGACGTTCTGGGAATGTTTAGGGGACTATTACTATAGGACGTTCTGTTAACTTCCCAAATGTCCTCTTTGTTACGTTCTCGTGCGACCATAAAATAACCAAAATAGAACGTCCCCCTAAACTCATATCGAGAACGTTATTAAATGACCAACAGAGGACCGTGTGGGAACGTTCTGTTAATGTCCCAAATATCCTCTTTGTAATGTTCTTATGTGACCATAAAATTAACCAATATGGAACGTCCCCCTAAAGTCATATAAGGAACCTTGAACTGCAGCACTTTCATTACCAAAAGACGACATTTTTTAGAAATGTCCCTAATGTTCTGTAAAGGTTCGGAATCTTTGTCACCTTTAGAGAACTTTTAGGCAACGTTGCGCAAGGTCCCGAGAACGTCGCCTTCTACGTGGGTGTTTCATAGAAAATAATAAAGTTTGAAGTCACCGTTATTGAGGTGAGCGTTTGCTTTAGATGAGCTCTTGATTCTTGATATTTAAAAATTAGACTTTCTCTGGCTGCTTTAACTGTGTTTATAAAACATGCTTGTTACAGCAAAAACAATTTTTTTTTTTTGGAAGAGGAATTCTGATCAGATGAATTTGGTTGTTTGATGATGATGATGATTCAGTCCTGATTCACTGATCCTCTCCAGAGTCTAAACTCTGAGTGTGTTTGCTGTTAGGGTTTTTTTTTTTTTTTTTTTAAATTCAGTTTTGAGCAGTGCCTTTTAGACTCCCACAGACATCATGAATCAGCGTATGAACCTCAACAATGGTGACAATAAGCAAAAATCTTTTTTGTGACTTTAGTAGCTTGTTTTGTGATGCTCAGAGTTAATCTGTTTATCTGAAAATGTTGTTACCATTGTTGAGGTTCATACGCAAAATCTTGATGTCTGTGTGAGTAATATGATATTCAGAGATCACTGAATGATTATGAAATCAACAATGAGCAACCAAACGCATTTGATCAGATTTTTTTCTTGCAACTTTACTTGTAACAAATGTGCTTTAAAAACACAGTCACAACAACTGGAGAAAAATTGAAATTAAAATGTCATGGGTCAGGAGCCGAACTAAAACAAGTGCTTACCTCCATAACGGTGACTTCAAACTTTATTATTTTTAATAAAACATCAACACCTCCTTAAGAAGTTTTGAATGAAAGAAATAAAGTCAGAGTGGTTTGTAATAAGTGAAGATACTGAGATCTAGAGAGATCTGTTAGTGTTTAATGTTCTGTTTGTTATCTGAGTTTTGTGAGGTTACCATTGTGCTGGAGAGTAGAGCCTGTGCTTCAGTCAGTGATGATCCAGAAACACTGATGTTATGCTGCATGTTGTTTTATTTAAAGACAGTAATTGTGGAGTTGCTGGTGCAGTGATACAGTAGTTGCATTAGCTCATGCATGTGCTGTTGTCAGTTAATGACTTGCTACAAGAGATTTACATTTTAAAGAAAAGGTTACATAATAATAATCCAGGAAATACCTGTAAAGAGCTTCTTTTTTTTTTTTTTTTTCTTTTTTTTTTTGTAAGACATTTAAGAAAAATTAGCTTTTGGTTGAACAGCCACTTTTATTAGTTAATCTAGCTCTAATTTTCAATTAAATTTTTTGACAAGGGCAGCAGGGACGTTCTGAGAACATTTCCAAATAAAATATGGTTCCCTAAATGTTCAGAGAACGTTCTGAATGTTCCCTGAAGGTCCGCCAAATAACGTCCCCCAACCCTTAAAAGAACTCCACATCGTGACCATCTCTGAACGTACTGGGAACATTACTAGGCAATGTCCTTAACACCAGTGGGGACGTTCTGAGAATGTTCTGGGAACGTAACATTTCTAGCGGGGTTATTATTTGATTCTCAAAAAAAAAAAAAGAAAAGAAAAAAAAGAAAAAAGGAAACCAAATACTAACATTAGGGGAATGTTCTGTTGTTGCTGGGGCTCAGCTAAAAATGTTTGGTTCCCAGAATGTTCTTTTTTACGGTTTGTTATTGGTTAGCCAGGAAAGTTTTCTTAACAGAAATAGAACATTAGTTTTTGGTTTGTAGAACATTATTCTAACATTCCCCTAACGTTATTTTAACATTCTCATAATGTGATGCTAACGTTCTCCCAATCTTTTTCTAACATTCCCCTAACGTTATTAAAACGTTCCCCTAATGTTATTCTAACATTATTCTAACGTTATTTTAACGTTCCCCTAACGTTATTATAGCATTCCCCTAATGTTATTCTAACGTTTCTATAACGTAATTCTAGCGTTCTCCTAACGTTATTCTAACATTCTCTTAACGTTATTCTAATGTTCTCGTAACGTTCCCCTAATGTTATTCTAACATTCCCTTAACGTTATACTAACATTATTCTAACGTTATTCTAACATTCCCCTAACGTTATTCTAACATTCCTCTAACATTATTCTAACATTCCCCTAACATTATTCTAACATTATTCTAACAGTATTCTAACGTTATTCTAACGTCATTCTAACATTCCCCTAACGTTATTCTAACATTATTCTAACATTATTCTAATGTTATTCTAACATTCCTCTAACGTTATTCTAACATTCCCCTAACATTATTCTAACATTATTTTAACGTTCCCTTTTTGTTATTCTAACGTTATTCTAACGTCATTATAACATTCGCCTAACGTTATTCTAATGTTATTCTAACATTCCCCTAACGTTATTCTAACATTATTCTAGCATTATTCTAACATTCCTCTAACGTTATTTTAACATTATTCTAATGTTATTCTAACATTTCCCTAACGTTATTCTAACATTATTCTAACATTTCCCTAACGTTATTCTAACGTTATTCTAACATTTCCCTAACGTTATTCTAACATTATTCTAAAATTTCCCATAACGTTATTCTAACATTATTCTAACATTATTCTAACGTCATTCTAACATTCCCCTAACGTTATTCTAACATTATTCTAACGTTATTCTAACATTTCCCTAACGTTATTCTAACATTATTCTAACATTTCCCTAACGTTATTCTAACATTTCCCTAATGTTATTCTAACATTATTCTAAAATTTCCCATAACGTTATTCTAACATTATTCTAACATTATTCTAACGTTATTCTAACATTCCCCTAACATTATTCTAACAGTATTCTAACGTTATTCTAACGTCATTCTAACATTCCCCTAACGTTATTCTAACATTATTCTAACGTTATTCTAACATTCCCCTAACATTATTCTAACATTATTTTAACGTTCCCTTTTTGTTATTCTAACATTATTCTAATGTTATTCTAACGTCATTATAACATTCGCCTAACGTTATTCTAACGTTATTCTAACATTCCCCTAACGTTATTCTAACATTATTCTAACATTCCCCTAACGTTATTTTAACATTATTCTAACGTTATTCTAACATTTCCCTAACATTATTCTAACATTATTCTAACATTCCCATAACGTTATTCTAACATTATTCTAACATTATTCTAATGTTCCCCTAACATTATTATAACGTTCCCCTAACGTTATTCTAACGTTCCCCTAATGTTATTCTAACATTATTCTAACGTTATTCTAACATTCCTCTAACATTATCTTAACCTTCCCTTAATGTTATTCTAACATTATTCTAACGTTATTCTAACATTCCCCTAACGTTATTCTAACATTATCCTAACATTATTCTAACGTTATTCTAACATTATTCTAACATTAGTCTAACGTTATTCTAACGTTATTCTAACATTCCCCTAACGTTATTCTAACATTGTACTAACATTATTCTAACGTTATTCTAACATTCCCCTAACATTATTCTAACATTATTTTAACGTTCCTTTAACGTTATTCTAACATTATTCTAACGTTATTCTAACATTCCCCTAACGTTATTCTAACATTATTCTAACGTTATTCTTACATTCCCCTAACATTATTCTAACATTCCCCTAACGTTATTCTAACATTATGCTAACGTTATTCTAACATTCCCCTAACATTATTCTAACATTATTCTAACATTCCCCTAACGTTTTTCTAACATTATTCTAACGTTATTCTAACATTCCTCTAACGTTATTCTAACATTATTCTAACGTTATTCTAACATTCCCCTAACTTTATTCTAACTTTATTCTAACATTATTCTAACGTTATTCTAACATTATTCTAATGTTATTTTAATGTTCCCCTAATGTTATTTTAACGTTCCTATAATGTAATTCTAATTTTCTAACGTTATTCTAACGTTATTTTAACATTCCCCTGTTATTTTAACGTTCCCTCAACGTTATTTTAATGTTCCCCTAACGTTATTCTAACATTCCCCTAACGTTATTATAACGTTACCTTAACATTATTCTAACATCATTTTAACGTTCCCCTAACGTTATTATAACATTACCTTAACGTTATTCTAACATTCCCCTAACGTTATTTGAACGTTCCCTTAACGTTATTCTAAATACAACGTTCCTATAAAGTAATTCTAACATTCCCCTAATGTTATTATAACGTTACCTTAACGTTCCCTTAATGTGATTCTAACATTATACTAACTTTGCCCTAATGTTATTTTAACGTTCCTCTAACCTTATTATAACAATGTTTTCTGGAAGTATTCCTGAGCCCATGTTGTGATTTCCATTACAGTAGCATTCCTGTTTGTGATGCAGTGCCGTCTAAGGGCCTGAAGATCACGGGCATCCAGTATGGTTTTCCGGCCTTGACCCTTCCGCACAGAGATTGTTCCAGATTCTCTGAATCTTTGGATGATATTATGCACTGTAGATGATGATGCAATTCATCTAACTCATGCAAACTCTCTGCAATTTTTCTCTGAGAAACTCCTTTCTGATATTGCTCCACTATTTGGTGATCCTCTGCCCATCTTGACTTCTGAGAGACACTGCCACTCTGAGAGGCTCTTTTTATACCCAATCATGTTGCCAATTGACCTAATAAGTTGCAAATTGGTCCTCCAGCTGTTCCTTATATGTACATTTAACTTTTCCGGCCTCTTATTGCTACCTGTACTGTAATGTGTAGCTCTCATAAAATCCAAAATGAGCCAATATTTGGCATGACATTTCAAAATGTCTCACTTTCAACATTTGATATGTTATCTATATTCTATTGTGAATAAAATATACAGTAGGTACGGAAAGTATTCAGACCCCCTTAAATTTTTCACTCTTTGTTATATTGCAGCCAAAATCATTTGTTCATTTTTTTCCTCATTAATGTACACACAGCACCCCATATTGACAGAAAAACACAGAATTGTTGACATTTTTGCAGATTTATTAAAAAAGAAAAACTGAAATATCACATGGTCCTAAGTATTCAGACCCTTTGCTCAGTATTTAGTAGAAGCACCCTTTTGATCTAATACAGCCATGAGTCTTTTTGGGAAAGATGCAACAAGTTTTTCATACCTGGATTTGGGAATCCTCTGCCATTCCTCCTTGCAGATCCTCTCCAGTTCTGTCAGGTTGGATGGTAAACATTGGTGGACAGCCATTTTTAGGTCTCTCCAGAGATGCTCAATTAGGTTTAAGTCAGGGCTCTGGCTGGGCCATTCACGGAGTCAACAGTCACGGAGTTGTTGTGAAGCCACTCCTTCGTTATTTTAGCTGTGTGCTTAGGGTCATTGTCTTGTTGGAAGGTAAACCTTCGGCCCAGTCTGAGGTCCTGAGCACTCTGGAGAAGGTTTTCGTCCAGGATATCCCTGTACTTGGCCGCATTCATCTTTCCCTCGATTGCAACCAGTCGTCCTGTCCCTGCAGCTGAAAAACACCCCCACAGCATGATGCTGCCACCACCATGCTTCACTGTTGGGACTGTATTGGACAGGTGATGAGCAGTGCCTGGTTTTCTCCACACATACCGCTTAGAATTAAGGCCAAAAAGTTCTATCTTGGTCTCATCAGTCCAGAGAATCTTATTTCTCACCATCTTGGAGTCCTCCATGCGGGCTTTCATGTGTCTTGCACTGAGGAGAGGCTTCCGTCGGGCCACTCTGCCATAAAGCCCCGACTGGCGGAGGGCTGCAGTGATGGTTGACTTTCTACAACTTTCTCCCATCTCCTGACTGCATCTCTGGAGCTCAGCCACAGTGATCTTTGGGTTCTTCTTTACCTCTCTCACCAAGGCTCTTCTCCCCCGATAGCTCAGTTTGGCCGGACGGCCAGCTCTAGGAAGGGTTCTGGTCATCCCAAGCGTCTTCCATTTAAGGATTATGGAGGCCACTGTGCTCTTAGGAACCTTAAGTGCAGCAGAAATTTTTTTGTAACCTTGGCCAGATCTGTGCCTTGCCACAATTCTGTCTCTGAGCTCTTCAGGCAATTCCTTTGACCTCATGATTCTCATTTGCTCTGACATGCACTGTGAGCTGTAAGGTCTTATATAGACAGGTGTGTGGCTTTCCTAATCAAGTCCAATCAGTATAATCAAACACAGCTGGACTCAAATGAAGGTGTAGAACCATCTCAAGGATGATCAGAAGAAATGGACAGCACATGAGTTAAATATATGAGTACATGAGTTAAATATATGAGTATATGAATATATGAGTAATATATGAACACAGCAAAGGGTCTGAATACTTAGGACCATGTGATATTTCAGTTTTTCTTTTTTAATAAATCTGCAAAAATGTCAACAATTCTATGTTTTTCTGTCAATATGGGGTGCTGTGTGTACATTAATGAGGAAAAAAAAAAGAACTTAAATGATTTTAGCAAATGGCTGCAATATAACAAAGAGTGAAAAATTTAAGGGGGTCTGAATACTTTCCGTACCCACTGTAAGTTTGAGATTTGTAAATTATTGCATTCCTTTTTTATTCACAATTTGTACAGTGTCCCAACTTTTTTGGAATCGGGTTTATACTAACATTCCCCTAACTATATTCTAATGTTCCAAGAACTCTCCTGTATATCAGTAATGCTGTACATCAGTAATAGGTGCTACTGTTGCGACACTGAAGACACTGAATTTCCGCCGTCCCTTTTTAAACTCGAGTGGCCCAACCAGACACTGGAACTAGTGTACTAGTTTGCCAACAAGGGACGCTATTTACACTTATTGTAAATAGACACTCCATTATAGGCTTGTGAAAAGTTAACAGATAAACTATGAAGCTGGCTGAAAGAGCAATACTGGCAATTAGCACAAAACTATATAGCTATGTAATTGCTAAATAAGTTAATTATTAGGCTACGTATTAGAAGTATGGATTAGTAGAAAAGTATGAATTAGTAGAATATCAAGTGTTATGAAAACTACATAGAATAAATGCCTATAGGGTATTTATGGGGTATATATTACAATATGTAGCATTTATGGGCTACATAAATTTAACCTCAATAAAGGTTAGCCTGGCATGAATGCAAATTCCCATGATAAACTTCTGAGATTTAGGAGCACCAACTTGTAACAGTAGGTCAACACGACTACAATGCGTTCTTTAATTGATTCCCTGTCTTATTCCGCCCTCTGCTAACCCTACCCAATAAATACTTTTAATATTATTAAACCCTCGTTAGGCAGGTTATTTCCACTTTTAGAACATTATTTTCATTTTTATTGAAGATACATGCCTTTCTGATGTGATGGGAAAATAGAGAAGAGCGAGCTCGGCAAAAGGCGGATTCGAAACCCCGGCGATCGCAGTAAAAGCTGGAGTTGTGAGCCAGCACGCTACCGTTGCGCCACTAAAGACATAGAATTATGCACATCTTTTATTAAAGTTGATATACAATAACAATTCAATAATAATACAACAGTTATTATGTCGAAATAACAACTTATGTTGAAATAACAAGATATGTCAAAATAACGAGATGTTATGTTGAAATAACGAGATAAGTTTTCTTTTCTTTTAATGACAGACAGGTATTTAATTGGGCTGCTGAATGCATGGACGTAATATACTGACACATATCCAGTTTTTACCCACCTGTTTACGTCCACTTAAGCCATACGCGAGATACTCCACACGATGGACATTTTGACATCTGTGTGTGCAGAGATGGGCAGTATTTTAATTAATTGTATTTAAAATACGTATTTAATTACTTTTGATTATTTTGTAATTTGTATTTTCCTGAACAAAGAAAAAATCAAATGTAATTTGTAATTAAATAATTTGAGAGAAAGTATTTTGTATTTAAAATAATAAAAAATATATTCAAATATGTTATTTTATTCTCACATACAATAACTTTCATCACCATGCTTAAAGGTAGGGTAGGTCATTTTCAGAGAGGCTAGCAATAGTGAGCTAGCTTTGAAAGCATAAGATCCCACCCTCCCTTCAGAGCGTCTCCAAAGCCACGCCTCCTTTAAAACACATGAACTGTCACAGCAGGGAGCAAAAACGTCATGAGAGACAGCGTTAAACTACCTCATGGCTCAAAGCACATAACATTACAATAATAATGAATATAAACAACTTAAAGACCCTGTTGAACAAACAGCATATGTTGGTTAGGTATGTTTTGAAGCATGGAAGCTGGTCATGAGCTGGTTTAAGATGGTCAAGTGCTGGTCCTAAGCTGGAGCTAATTGCTTAGGACCAGCACTTGACCAGCTTAAACCAGCTCATGACCAGCTAAGGACCAGCATAAACCAGCTAAAACCAGCTTCCATGCTTCAAAACATACCTAACCAGCGTATGCTTTTTTTTTTTTTAACAGGGGAGCTCTGACCTGTATCACTGCTGCAGATTAATTTTGGCGTGTTGCCACTGAAACGCATAAATTATAAGTATAACATCACGGGTTGCCATCTCTTAATTATGGTAGTTATGGCATGAACACAGCATAAGCTCATTGTTTTGGTTCAGGAGGAACTGTAACGGTGCATTCACATGGGGAGTTGGCGTCAACGCTTGATGGAGAGCGTTTCGGAAGCTTGGTGCTGACGCGACCGTCATAGTGACAACAGCCAATCACATTACTTTCTGGTGTTGCATGAATGATTGGCTAGCATTTGCGCAATGGTATTTGCATAAGGCGATCTGATTGGCTGACGCTTGCGCTGGCACTTGAAAAGTTGAGACATTTTTAACTTCTGCTACAAGCAATGCGAATGAAGCGACCCACAATTCAGTTCAGCAACGCATGACGTCACCCATTCAAAGTAAATGAAAAGCGTTAACGCCGACGCCCAGTGTGAATGCACCATAAAAGGCAGCTGCTGTTTCGGTTGCGGAGCTCGTGACTGACGTCTGTCTTACTTTGCATAGCAAGTTCAGAAGCAGGTAAAGAAGCTGCTTTTGTGCTCAATCAAACTGCTTTTAGGTAAAGTATCTAGTAAAATATACTATCAGATATTATTCACTGAATGTCTTTATAGGACAGAAGATTAACGCAAATTGCTAGAACTTGTGAATTGACTTGCTAGCTAAAGCATGACATGCGCTTTGTAGTGATGGGTGGATCGCAGTTATACCCGAGGGCGCTGCAGATAAACCACTGACGGGTAGGTCAAGCAATAAAAAATAACATTGCTTAATTGCGGGTGAAAACACAGTCGGTTGTGTCTTAAATGAATGTAACCATAAGTATATTCGGTCTGTGCGTTTGTTCTTAAAGTGACAGTAGCCTAATAAACCTGCTGCTGTCTGTCACTAATGTTAATCAAGCAACAAAAGAAAAAGACAAAATCACTCACTGCTCCTGACTGAATAACTTTAGTATAACTCCACTGTTACTCTCACACTTCAAATGATTGTGTGTAAATTTTGTTTGTATTTTCAAATTACATATATTTTAATTAAATATATTTTTTTTTACAGCAGTATTTTGTATTTTATTCAAATACATTTGATGAGGAAGTATTTGTAATTTGTAACTAAATACTTTTTGATGTATTTGTGCCCATCTCTGTGTGTGTGCGTGTATTTGACTATTCAGGCGCAAGAACTGATCGCGCGTGCGACAGAGAGAGAGTGCGATTCCGCCTATCCCGCCTTCACTAACAGCAAGTTAATCGATAAAGAATTGTAATTGAATTGTAATTTTGTGATACGACGATCATTTGGCTGTAAGCTGAAATTAAATTTAACCCACCGGAGTGGCTGTCTTACCCGCCACAGCTGAAATCTACCCGCATTTGGCGGGTGTTAATGTCAAGCCCTGGAATGAACTGAAAACTTTTATTCAGCAAGGATGCAATAAATTGATCAAAAGTTCAAGTACAGATATTTACAGTGTTACTAACGATTTCAATTTCAAATAAATGCTGTTCTTTTCAGTTTTCCATTCATCAAAGAATCCTGAAAAAAAATGCACCACAGTTCCCACAAAAATATAAAAGTTTCTTGAGCACCAAATCAGCATGTAAGAATGACTTCTGAAGGATGAAGTAACACTAAAGACTGGAGTAATGGCTTTGCAATCACAGGAATAAATTACATTTTAAAATATATTAAAAAAGAAAATAGTTCTTTTAAATTATAATAATATTTTACAGTATTACTATTTTACTGTATTTTTTGATCAAATAAAAGCAGCATTGGTAAACAAGACATTTCTTTCAAAATCATTAAACAAAAAACGTACAGTCCCCAAACTTTTGATCTGTATTGTATATGAAGATCTATCATGGCATGGACATAAAAAAATGCAAGAAATGCACATAAACAAATGTTATTCACACTTATAACATTTTTATTCACATTTTATTGTAGCATATCATCCAATAAAATAAAAACACTGAAGGGGACAAAATTGAAAATGAAATAAAATTAAAAACCCTGAATAAAACTCAAAATCAAAACAGCAGGTTCATTTGTGATGTGTTAAATTAAGTCAAATTTTAAGACTTATTTTTCTTCTTCTTTTTCTTGTGATGTCTCTCCACATCTGGAGAATGTGAATCTCTGAGGCCAAAACAAAGAGAGAGAATAATATAGTCAGTTCATCACAAACTTTGAGTATAAAATAGCGAAATGACACTATGATGGATTGTTCATGCTGAACTTTGAAAATGCACAACAAGAATTTAAGAATGATGGACTGATGGATAAATTAAGTTCTGATTATTAGTTAAAATACTTTTTATGTTGTTTAGGTCAGTGTTAGTGTTGGACTTACCTCTTACTCTTGTGTTTTCTCTCTCGACTGCGCTTGCGACTGCGACTACGACTGCGTTTGCGGTGCTGTTTATGCCCATGCTCATCTCGGGAGCTGATACGAGACTCACGTGACTCAACGGATGCGGAGCGGCCTTTCTCAGATGCTCCTCTGTAAGTAAAAACCAACATAAAATCAATATTAGTCAATCTGTGCTGCTTCTGTCAGGGATGAAAGAGAGTCGCTGTACTGAAATTAGACATGTGACCTGTGAGATGACGACTGTGATGCTCTGGACTCCTCATCCTTCACTTCCTGCCAAATCCTGCCTAGTTCTCCAGAGTGGATGTCAATAACCTCCCGAATTACCTGGAAAAGGTAGAAAAATTCAATTCGAAGGCAACCTACAGTAAGAACATACATAGTGACGTGAGATATAAATAGTGTTTTGTAGCTTAACATCCTCCTAGAGCAAAAACAAACACAAATCACAGACCTCTGTGTAAGACTTCTTGGTGATGTGAACATTTTTCGCTCTGTAAGACTGTCTGCGCCTCCTGTAGTCCCTCATCTCAGCCAAGACCTCCAGATGAGACTTTGGCCCACTTTGTTGCTCTCCTATAGAATGGATTTCAAATAAAACATCATTCTTTACCTATATCAACCAGATATTATCAAGTAATTGGTACTCAGTACATGTGAGGTACTTGGAACCGAAGCCCTTAAAAGTGGAGGCATTCATGAGATTTTCTCCAAGTTTGGAGCAAATTAGTTCTTATGTGAATCAGCTGTGTTTGGGCCCTGTGATGCAGCTCCACTTCAAGGCTCAGTGAGCCCCATGGTGTATCTCTGCCTCAGGGCTGAGTGGGTCTTGTGGTGCAGCTCCACCTCTGGGTTCAGTGAGCCCCAAACACATATTTAAAACATCTTCCAGCATCCCTCCTCCTCTATTTCTCTTATTCTCCCTCTATGCAGTACTGTTATAGGGGGGTTTAACTCGGAGCTCGAGCCGAGCCTCGGGTTCAAGCCTTCTTCGAGGACAGCAAGCCAAGTTTGTTTTACCATTAACCATTCAGACTGAATGGGGCAGGCGAACTTGTGAAATAGGTAACTGCTATAATTGCACAGACTGAGAGTTTATTTTTATGAAATGCTTACACTTACACTTGAAGCATCTGAGTTTTGGGTGAATAGACTTAAAATGGAGGACAGAAATCACTGAGATTTTATTAAAAATATCTTCATTTGTGTTTTGAAGATGAACAAAGATCTTATGGGTTTGGAATGACATGAGGATGAGTAATTAATGATAGAACTTTCATTTTGCCTTTATAAATTCATAATGCCTTTGAAAATCAAGTCCGGAGACAAATATTTCCCCTTAATTTGACCCATAATCAATGGTGATATAATGGGTCTGTGAATTACCTTTTTTAAGCTTTGCAACAAGATCTACATAAAGATCCTCATTGTTGGATTCTCTCTTTGCACTCTGTTGACTGGCTTCTTGTGTCACATGATCATAGACGGCCATTCGTTCTGCCACAGTGAGGTCACATAATGCCCGCTTATGATTCTGAGGTATGTCAGGGAGATCTGTAGATGTGTCACCTACAAAAATAGAACAGATTTTACACAAAAATCACAATTATTAGTAAACAGTTCAAATAAAATACAAAAAAACAAAAACAAACATTGAATATGAAGATTCATTATCAAAGTGTGTTTATTTCAGGGACGTGTTTCCGAATAACATTTTAAATGACCAGTCTGCAAAAAGTAAATCCAGTGCAGAACTAGTGAGTCACAAAGACACTCCCAACACGTAATGGGACAAATGGACCTATAGATTTCTGTATTTTTTCGGTCCTATGTAATTTATGAATGTTTAACTAATGTGTATCTGGGTGAAAAAAAAATAAATAAATCTATCAAACAATATTAAGGACCAAGCCTTTAAAAGGATATTGAGCCAAAGGATACAGCAAGTATGAGTAGAAAATTGTCTAGACCGACTTCCTTTAATACTCACCCCTGTTACTGGGGAAAAAACAAAGAACACAGATACATGTTGAAAATATTTGGAAAAAATAAAGAAAGACATGGATATCATTGATACACACATTCTGGCACACACAATTTTAAATGAGTCATATTGCTTATTATCCTGATAAGTGCTGAAATGACCCAATCACCGTCTTGACTTTGTCTAATACTTACTTTGAGTGTGGGGTCCTGCCGAGCTCACGTGAGGAGCATTTTCCCGGGTCTGCAGAATTACTTGGTGAAATGTGTCTTTGTCTGAAAGTGATATCAGTCAACATCACACAACTGTGAACAGCCTTGCAAAGCTCTTTAAGACCTTAAAATTAAATAGTTGTGGGAAAGGTATTTCACAAAGTCAAAAACAAACTCACCCATGGTAATGGAAGGAATGTTTGCTTTCTCATAGTACACTGAAGGATCAAACATTTCAGCCTGAAAAAGATGACAGGAAAAAAGTAAAATGTTGATATTATCCGATAAGAGATTAAGTAAATCACACGACTTTTTGCTGTCACTGTCCTAAATGTTGTTCATTATTCACCTGCTCTTCTTTAGAGTATCCCAACTGACTGAGCTGACAGGCGGCTTTGTGTTTCTCCATCCTGTCCCGCGGTACGGTGTGGTTTGGATCGAATGGACACACTTCCATCTGACAAATTAGAAGACAATACAGGTATTTAAAACTTTCAAATCACAAGAGAGGTAAGCAGGTGCAAAGTATTTTACAGATTCAACCTTACAAAATGTAACCACAGTAACAAAACTCTCCACTTGTACGTATATAATAATTTATATGAAGCATTAAAGGGATAGTTCACCCAAAACAAATGAAAATTCTTTAATCATTTACTCACCTTCAAGTTAATTTTTGGGTGAACTATCCCTTTAAGAATTAAAGACAATTTAAATGTAATTTTTACGAGTAGTAAGAGAATATGTAATAATAATTTTGATGATTTAGATAAAAACCAAGTCTTCCTAATAGTTTATTATTAATTTGTAGTGTGTAAATACAAATGACAGTAATGTGTGGTATTTCTGGCGGAAGGTGGTACCACGGTAAGCGGATATAAACTGGATCCAGGGCTATCAACACAAAGGCTACAATGAATCACAAATCCATTCACTGCTAAATAAGTCATTCTCTTGATAGTTTTGTGTTTGGCTGTTGTTTCTCTACCTGAACTGCATGTGTATCTAATTCCTGACTCCATCCCAGCGAGTCAAACAAATCCCTGAGTTCGGCTTGGCAACTCTCTGTGAAGTCTGTGAGCTCCTGCAAACGCTGCATGCGCTCCTGAAGACTCAACGAAAAAGCTGTGTCACACATTTTACATTAGGAATGCTCGAAAACAAGCATCTTGCTTTACGATTGTTGTCTACGTGCGTGTTAGTTGGCGCTTGAAGATGACGTAACACGATGTCTGTGGTTGCCACAACCGTCAAAAAAAAAACAAACAAACAAAAAAAAAAAAAAAAACAGCGTTTTGTGATTATGGAAGTTTTTTCCTAACAAAATTCGAATGAAAATTCAAATGCTTAAAAAGATCAAATAATAAATCAAAGTTTCAGAACAGCTGCTCAAATGATAAATCAAATGCTCAAATGCATTTTCATTTCCTCATTCGGGGAAGCATGAACTGTATCAAAAATCAAATTAAAACGAATTTGTATTTGATTTTTAATTTTCATTATCAACGCAGTATAAACCTGTCATAATCAAAACTATAATTCAATGCTCAAATCATAAATCAAATGATCGAATTATAAATCAAATGCTCAAACCAACATCGAAAATGGCAAATCATAATAATGAGAAACTTCCTCGTAATTATGACCTTTTCTTATAATAATGACTTAGTCTCTCATAATAATTAGAAACTTTTACTTCAAAGATTGCGGACCAGAAGGGAGTGGAACGCTAGCGACATCCGCTGGTCAAAACTTCCGGGTTGGCCTACAAAAACATCCCTGAGGTATTCTATAAAATGTTGCCATATTCACGTTCATCTGTTCTGGAGACACGGTTTTAGCCCCACTCACTGGACATTTCACTTTGAAACTGTCGCACATCGTGCACGACGCAACGTATTTTGTGTTTTGCAAAAATGTTGACACATGGTACACACTGATGTCGAATTGATGTAGAAAAACCCCCCACCAAATTGACGTCAAAAAATTGACATAAAATTGTCGTCAATAATTTGACGTCCACACACTGATGTTGAATTGATGTAAAAAAATAAATAAAAAAAAAACATCAAATTGACGTCAAAAAATTGACATCAAATTGACGTAAATTTTTTGACGTCAATTTGACGTCCACACATTGATGTCGAAAAAACCCCATCAAATTGATGTCAAATAAATAAAAAACACGCATGGAAATTTGACGTTCATACACTGATGTCGAATTGATGTCGAAAAAAACCCTATCAAATTAACGTCAATTTTTTGACGTCAATTCTGGATTTGACTGCTGTACAGCACCTGTATGAAGATGGAACAACTTGTATCACTCATTTTAAGACATTATAAACTACAGCATTAATTACAAGATTTTCAGCCACCATCACTCATACTAACATACTGTAGCAATCCACAAAATAATTAAAGCTCTCTAAACAAGCATGGATAACCACCTAGATCAGTAATCCTCACTATTTCTTCCAAGTAAGCCATACCAGCAGGATAAAGTCAACAAGCCACAATAAAAAACACGCACGGAAATACACATCTGCCTAGTACAATATGCAATGCATTTAGCCACTGCCATTGTACTAATACAAAGCTGTTAAGGTGTACAAGTTTAAAGGTGTGGTAAGTAGATTTTCAAACACGCTGTTGGACATTGTTGATATCCGTTCACTGATGTCCAATTGACGTTGAAAAAAAACATATAAGTGACATCAAAAAATTGACGTCAATTTGACGTCTACACACTGATGTCGAATTGATGTAAAAAAAAAAGCATCACATTGACGTCAATTTTTTTACCTCAATTTTTCTGATGTTGAAAAACAAACATCAAATTGATGTCAGTTTTGTGACGTCAATTTGATGTCAGTCCACACACTGATGTCGAATTGATGTCGAAAAAAACCCATTCACACACTGATGTCGAATTGATGTCGAAAAACAAACATCAAATTGACGTCAATTTTTTGACATCAATTTTTCTGATGTCGAATTGATGTTGAAAAACAAACATCAAATTGACGACAGTTTTTTGGCGTCAATTTGACGTCCACACACTGATGTCAAATTGATGTCGAAAAAACCCATCAAATTGATGTCAAAAAACTGACATCAAATTGACGTCAATTTTTTGACATCAATTTGACGTCCACACACTGATGTCGAATTGATGTCGAAAAAACCCATCAAATTGACGTAAAAAAATTGACGTCAAAAAATTGACATCAAATTGACGTTAATAATTTGACGTCCACACTGATGTTGAATTGATGTTGAAAAAAACCCATCAAATTGACGTCAAAAAATTGACATCAAACTGACGTCCACACACTGATGTCGAATTGATGTAGAAAAAAACCATCAAATTGACGTCAATTTTTTGATGTCAATTTGACATCCACACACTGATGTCGAATTGATGTAGAAAAAACCCATCAAATTGACGTCAATTTTTTGACATCCACATACTGATTTCGAAATGATGTCGAAAAAAAACATCAAATTGACGTCAAATAATTTACATCAAATTGACGTCAATTTGACGTCCGCACACTGATGCCGAATTGATGTTGAAAGAAAAACATCAAATTGACGTCAATTTTTTGACGTTAAATTGACGTCCACACACTGATGTTGAATTGATGTCGAAAAAAAACCATCAAATTGAAATAAAAAAATTTACATCAAATTGACGTCAATTTGACGTCCACACACTGATGTTGAATTGATGTCGAAAAAAACCCATCAAATTGACGTCAAAAAATTGACATCAAATTGACGTAAATTTTTTGATGTCAATTTGACGTCCACAGACTGATGTCGAATTGATGTCGAAAAAAAAACATCAAATTGACGTCAAATAAATAAAAAACACGCATGGAAATATGCATCTGCCTAGTACAATGTGCAATGCATTTAGCCACTGCCATTCTAATAATACAAAATTTTAAAGGTGTACAAGTTGCTTTAAAGGTGTGGTAAGTAGATTTTCAAAAATGCTGTTGGACGTTGTTGATATCCGTTCACTGATGTCCAACTGACGTTGAAAAAAATCTATCAAATTGATGTCAATTTGACGTCCACACACTATCGAATTGATGTCGAAAAAAAAAATCAAATTGACGTCAATTTTTTGATGTCAACACACTGATATCCAATTGATGTTGAAAAAACAACATCAAATTGACGTCAATTTTTTTCTCAGACGATTTGACTGCTGTACAGCACCTGTATGAAGATGGAACAACTTGTATCACTCATTTTAAGAAATTATAAACTACAGCATTAATTACAAGATTTTCAGCCATACTAACATACTGCAGTGGTCCTGACATCAGGGTGGGCACAGGGACCAAAGAGGGTCATAGTAGGGACTGGGGGGATGGATGTCAGGATGGGCATCACTGACATGGCAGAGAGATTTGGCATGGAACCCATACCTGAAATAAAACAAAGACAGATTGTATGAGATCTTTTCTACAAGAATTATTGATACAGTACCATATACAGTACGTACCAGACCTCAAAAGTTACCCGGGCCCGTGCCCCCCCGGTTCCACTATCCATGGCTGTAAATCTGCCTGCTTTAGGTCTGCAGCCTCGCCTGCGTGACACTTCACATTTGATGTATTTTCATTGAAATTACCATGTTTCTTCTTATTTTTACTTAGTTTTTTCCAGAGCTGTTGAAAAACAGAGTTACAACACTCCCCTAGACTCCCATAGGAACTGAGGAATGCGGAAGTAATAAATATTTTCATTTAATTTCCCAGAAAAAACTTTAATCCATCAGTTCCTTGTGCATAAAGAAAGGTAAACATAGACTATATTTTGGAGTTGGAATTGCAGCCTGGCTATGATTATTTATTATATTTGATTATAAATAAAGATTTTGTTGAGTGCATCATAAAGAGAACATTACAGTTTTCTTATTGTACCTGCATTATTTAGTTTATTTATTTATTTTTTGACATTTAATTTGACATTATCTTAATTTAACTTTAATAATACTTTCCTTTGTTTCTTTTTTTCCCCCTAAACAAAAGTGCCATGTGTCTCTGTGCTGCGAGTGTTTCTTTGTTTTCAACAGGATGGCTTAGTGGATCGATGACCAGACTGGTGGAGCTTGCCATTCCTGTAAGCTGTCCACAAACTAAGGCACTCTTCAAGTTCTTCACTAGATGTGGGACATCTGGCATGAAGTATAGCCTCCTGTCTGGTCTTGCTGGATGTGGGGCAGATGTCTTTTTGTGGTTCACCAAGGCTTTCCACACTGCCTGATTAAAGCTGCCTATGTCAGTGGTGACATTATCCAAAGCTGCTTTGTCAATGATTTCGAAGATGATTGGCTTGTTGCCCCATTAGTGTAATTGCCGCTGTAGTGGTAAAGACATGGTTAGTGTGTGGGTGTAAATATGTTAGTTCTAACAATATCATAGTAAACTTCATTCTGGACCACCAGATGGCAGCACATCTTCATTTAGTGAACAAAAACGTTCCACATCATTTTACCAAGTTAATTTGGAGACAGACTCAATTATCAAAATGATCAGACTGCCTACGTTGTTAGTCCAAAATAACTCTCGATAAAGGCTTTTGTTTTACCATTATGACTCACTCTATAAAGTAAGCAAATGCGTGGCATCAACACATTCTTGATTCTGAGAATATGTGACTGAAGTGAATCACTCCGGTTTCCATTCACTGGATTTATTTATCTTTGAAGGACTTCAAATCCAACAGCATTTCAACATGATTATGCCAAACTGAATGAATCACTGATTTTCTTTCTTTTTTTTTTTTTTTAACCTTGAAATCTACATGTGACAATTAAGTAACTTGAAAGATTTCTTATACAGTCAGTCAGAGGCTTTAGACATGCTTTAGACATTACAACATCTGACTGCATATTAAATCAAGGATGAGCCAAAAGACCCCTTGAAAAGTGAAAAGTTCCTTCTTTGTTTTCTATATATAGAGATGTTGGTGTGGTAATAATGATATGCTCTCATTTTACGGGCCATCTGTGGATGAGTTTTTTCCATATTCACTTCATAACCAGTGTGGGCGTTCTGCCCTGATGCCATGCTAACGCATAATGACGATACTAGTAGAACGTCGCTGCTCCCACGCAGAACCAGGTTAGCTCTGACGTCTGCTGGCTGAGCTCTAACACCTGCATTAAGAATACCCGGGGAGGAAAAGATAATTGGTATCTTGAAAAATTCAAATGACATATCTAAAATACAGTGTGTAGAATTAATAGAGCCTTGACTCTCTGTTGGTTGGCAGAAACACGCCTGAAAAACATGTTTCTAATACTATATGCTTTATATTTAGCCTTTTAAAACATCAGATATTTCTCTTCTATTTTCAGGCACATTTGTCTCAGTCTATGTATGTCGACATACTCCTAAAGGTAGGCTAAGTGATTTCTGAAGCATAGTATCATTGGCACTGGTTTTCATGGCTTTTACTATGACAAACAAATCCAACCATAGAAGATTCATTCAAAGTCAGTTACAAATAAAGTCTGACCTTGTATTTATTACTCCAAAAGTTATGTTAAATTGCTAATAATCACTTCAGTTGTTCTTTCAAAACATTTTTTTCAACGTTTAAGCTTTTAGCCCCAAACTTGTATATGTTTTTGTTTCTGAAGCAACACTTCTGATAGCCCTTTATTGAGAAGCAATCAAGTTTGTCATGAAAAAGGAAGCAATTTTCTCAGCCCAGACACAGTAGACAGACATCACTGGACAGCAGCGGCTGAAGCGGAAAAGATTTGTGGAAATAAAAACCATGTCCCACTCAGAGACCCTTACAGTTCACTCGATTTTCTCTTTCACACAGATGCCCTATTGCTTTTCCCTCTTCTACTTCTCTGAGTCTCACTCAGCAGACTCTGCCACTGAATGTATTTCACTCTGAAAGCACAAAAGAATGCCCTCTTCGATTACTTCTAGCCCTTGAACTATCAAAATTACCACCTCGTGGACGAAAATGATCACAAAAACAGCGCTGGGGTGAAAAAACATTGTCTCGGCTCACGTCTGCAGTATGGAGCTCATACTTGGCTGGATTAGCACTGCCCGCCGTTGAAAATAAACGTGTGGCCTGTGGCATACCAAACGCGGCCTATTAGTGTGCAGCCCACGTGGGCAACTACACTCTCAAACGCTCCCTCTCCCTCGCTCTCTGCCCTCACCCCTCCCGTGCTGTCTCTCTCTCGCTTGTGTCTCCTCTGGCTCAGTGGTGTGTTTCTAAGAGATAAGACCCTTGCTCATTTCACACATGAACAGAATGGGGGTGCTGGTGGAGGAAGAGAAAACAGGACTCTGATTGCAGAAGAAATGGCTCACCCAGTAACTCCGCCCCCAGCTGCAGGGCTTGATTGGTCTGTCCCAAAGGTGGGCGTGTTTACAAAACGCCAGAACTGACTAGTTGCAGAACTTCCACAGAGGACGTGTTTAATGTGTCGTTCACATAGGGTTCTCATATATAAAAACATTTATTGTGAAGTCAAATTAGGTCAAATTAAGTTTATTCCAGTTTTTTATCACTACAGGCCAATTGTAAGAAAAAGAACAAGACTATAATACTTCCAGAACCTCAGCGTAAAATGTAGCAAAGTAAATGACAATTTCAGTTATATAATAAACAATATGCAAATAAATGCAACATGTTTCCTCCACTGGAAGTATAGTTAAAAAACTTTTTTGGATTCATAACTTTCATCTGCCATAATAATGTAAAGTCTTAGAATAATAAAAGTTATATAAGGATGTTTTTCAGTAAATATTGATGTATGTGATTAATTTGAATAATCAGCATGTCAAAATGTGATTACTTTTAACCTTCTGACATCCATACTTTTTGCTTTACATCATTCATATAGTCTTAAAATTTAAAAGTTTTTGACATTTGTTATATAAATCATTTTGTGTGATTTTAATACAAGTTTATTTTAAGCAATCTTAAAGGCCATTCCCCCTCTGATGTCTCAGCGGCTTTATGAGAAGTAATTGTGAGGAATGAACTGCCTACAGTCTGTTGGTCTTGTGACAATCAGACGACACATGAAAGGAGTTAGTCATGCAAATACAAGTTAATGAAGTGTTTTTAGTCCCTTAAGAAGGACCTTTTCGGGTGCCTTTGTCTCTGTTGAACTCTATTGTCTGTTCGTAACTGTTTGCCGGCAGGAAAAGAAACTCAATTTGAGCTGCATTTGAACATTAAAAGCCTTGTACATAAAAACAGTTGCTGAGCTTTGCCCGCAAATTAAACCACACACACACACACACACACACACACACACACACACACACACACACACACACACACACACACACACAAAAACGCTGTATTTCCACCCCAGAACCAACACTGAATTCATGTATACTCGCAAAGCTGGAATAAATTTTATCTGACATAGAGCACATTGTGTGTTATTTATTCCCCGAGATGAATGAAGCAGAAATATTGATGACATCTGAAGAGCTGTAGCTCTTGAAAACTCGTTCAGTGCACTTCAATTGCATCTGAAGCCTGTTTTTTTCTTTAATTAATTTCTCAAAATCATTGATGACTCTATTACAGAGTGTGAACAGCTAGTGTTGACAGGAATCATCTTCAGTCTGTTGCATAGAGTTCCCTTCTTTCCCTGTTAAACATCCCCAGTGGTAAATTAACAGGGTCGAGGTCGATATGCCTGCAGCACATCACTGGATTCAATGCAAAATTGCATTTGTGACACTCTCTCAGAGGAGCAACGACAGAACTTACAGTGAAGTGAACATCAGCCAGTGCATCAGAAGTGAACAATCTGTACAGATGCCAAATAAAAGGAGCACAGACATAAAGAATATGCTTGCAGCACAGCCTAGGGTAGGAATCACATAATTAAAGTTACAGAACCATTCAGAGCACTTGCTCAGTGGTGAAAGCAAGGTATGTTGAGCGCAACTGATTTTAGTGACATCATGACACCTGCTTTTTAATACCAACTGTGCTGTGAAGAAATATTTAATTACATTTTATTCTCTTGCTTAAATCAAGAAGAATTTTTTTTTGTGGATTTGGAGCTTGAATGAAAAAGTGTAATTTTTTAAGAAAAGTGGTGGAATACACTACACCACTGTTAAAATCTGAGTAGATTTTAAAATTAAACGCAAAATTAAACACACAAGAACAAACAAACTCAAACAGAAACGTGCCTCATTGGTTGGAGATATATGACAAATGAAAACAATGTGCTCTAAAATCGCCTCAAAATATTAAACATGTTTGTTGCCTTCCGACTGGATGGGTTCATAGTCTGAAGCTAAAAATAAAAAAGGAATCTGTCTGTGAAATGTCAACTCCAACCGCCTAAAATCTGCAGACTGGCTATGACGGGGCAACTAGCACTGACTCCTCCAGACTACAAATCGGTGCTAAAAAACTAGGAAATGGTCATGTAGTAAAAAAAGAAAAATATTTTGAAAATAAAGTTGTATGTTTTGAGAATAATCTCGTAATAGGCCTTATATGAAATTATTCATGCATGAAATTGGTTATGGGTTTTGGCATCCCAACTAAAGGTCTGTGGGTCAATTGCACATGCAGTGAATGTAATGTCAGAGAATGTGTTTGAAGGATGGGTAAGTTGGGCTGCATACAAATATCAGCACACCAGAATCTGAACTACTGACCTCTGTTTCTCTGCGTTTAAACTGGAAGTGACCATTTTCAATAGTTATTATTACTTAATTCATCTATACATCGGCTCTGGAGAAAACAGTTATGTCATTGTCCAGCTCAGTTCAGTTCATATACAATGGTGTCAATGCAGGCAGATCAAAATATTGTTGAATATCAAGTGTCCCCAACTAAGCAAGCCAAAAGGCGACAGCGGCAAGGAACCCAAACTCCAACAGGTGACAAAATGGAGAAAAAAACCTTGGGAGAAACCAGGCTCAGTCGGGGGGGCCAGTTCTCCTCTGGTCAACAACGAACAGTGCGTGATTATGATTCAGGCAGCGTTACAGGTCTTAACCCCGGGTTATCTTTGTTCTAAACATTGCTTTTAAGGCAAGTTTAAACCGGGTAAAGAAACGTTTAACACTTATAATTCAGAAGCGGGGTTAGCACTGCAGGTTACCCAGGGTTATGAAACCCTGCTCCGGAGCAGGGTTAATTAGCACTGCTTTTGTGGTGTTAACCCCACATTGCGGTGCCAAACTTGTACAGTACGAAATGATGCAGTGTTACAGTTAGATGCTTAGCAACAGACAACCAATCGCATACTCATATTTGCCTGCTTTGGACAGTCAGTCATGGAAACACTGAACATTGTATATAAACAGTGAATTCAGTGTTTGAGAGGAAAAATGTCAAATGCTGACAGAAAAAGCGACAATTTGAGCGAAGAAGAGACCTTTATAGTCCGAAATGTCCATTTAGTATAAACTCGATAGTACAGTATGAGGATGCACAATGCTATAGCTTTTATGTAAACAGGTTGCGTTCTGTGTTAATCCAATCAATGACACTGCAAATATGCAAGTAAGAACATTAACCCAGAGTTTAGGAATGTACAATGTGAAACATTAGCTTATGAATACCCAGGATTAATTGTTAACCCCAGGTAAATTATGAGTAGTGTGAAACGTGAAGCAAGATAACCCAGGATTCCACTTACCCGGGCTTTAGATAGAATGACCAAGGGTTAACTATTCAAAATGTGAAAAGCCCTTATGTTATTAAGGAATTAATATATGACACATTTAATTCATAGCAATTCATATATTACTTAATCTATTAATCATATAGAATCTTTATTAGTTGCTGATGCAGTAATCATGAATAAATGTTTTAGTTCTTCATGAGTCACACATTAACACGTGATTATCTGTGCATTAGTTAAGCATGAATTAATGCATGTTAGTGCATCCATATTGTAGTGTTAGCAGGAAGTCATAATTTTACAACTTCATTCTTGTAACATTTTGACTCTGTTGTGAAATCATTGATTCATTATGACTTTTTCATGTGGTACTAAAACATAGAAATCAACCCTTTGTGTATCACAAAAGACAGAAAGTGTGAGTAAATGATGACAGAATTAAAATTTTGGGGCGAACTATCCCTTTAAATGTTCCTGTCTGTCCTGAACTTTACACACTCACTTACTATGACTTTCATGAGTGTTTGACAACATAATTAGTCATCATTGGAGTAGTTAAACCTCAGGCTTTGTGAAGCGCACTTTGGCACGGGTGAAGCAGACTTGCTGTAAGCTAGACAGACATGTCATTAGAGTGGTCTTTGTGTTTGTCCGGGTCCTGAGTGCACGAATATGTAGAAAAAAATATCCTGACATTAAGCAGAGACATTGATGTTTCTATTTTGAGGCATATACTCATAATATGTTCTTATTTGGCAGCTTCAAAAAGGTTATTCTGAAAAGCTGGATTTAAAAGGAATTAAACAGATTTCAGGACCAGATTTCTTTTACAGACCCCTCTCACATTATTATTAATATTTTTAAAATAAATTTAGTTACTGTCCTTCTTCTTTTACAGATTTAAAGGAGCTACATTATGCAAATATTTGTACAGAAGAATTAAAGGTGAATGCTGTATTTCATTACAATATTTATTTGCATAATCTTTGAACAGTCTAAATTTAACAGATTAAATTTAAACTACTAAAAGTGAGATTTTTTTTTTCTTTTGCTGAAATGACTGCTGCACTATATTTTAACACAACCTCAAACGAGCAATTGGGTAAAACCATTTTGTGTCACATTATCTCACTGTAAAAATCAAATTCATAAATTCATTATTTTCTCTCTTGCAATGGAGTTATATCAAATGTTGAGATTAAACTGTCAGCATTGATTTTAAATGGTTTAATACACACCCAACAGTTATTCAGTGCAGCAGCAACTAATTTCTCTGTCAAGCCTCCGCTGGGGGGCCGACAGAGACTCTGGGTGCAGGATTAGCACAATGATAGAGAAGTTATTACATCTACAAATCTACTTCCACAATTAAAGTTGCTAGAAAGAGTGTCCTGGTGTATTTGAAGCCTTTTCCACACCAATTCCTGCTGTTTGACCCGCATCAATCCCTGGAACGTATGCTAGAGGACATAATGTGCATGATTAGGTGATATATTTATTTGAGATGTTGGGAAAGAGTAGTTGCCTTTGTCAAGGACATGCAGATGCAGCATTGGATGCCAAATGAGTTTGGACCTCCTTTTTGTTTGAGGAAACACCCTCAGGCGAGAAGCATGCCATTAACATGGCAGCAATAATGAAGGTGGAGAGGAAATAATTACACTTGTAGAATGTAAATTATGGAGCCATTAATCATTAAACTGGGTCAGTATTAGCACTCACCGAAAGTGCCAAACAAACAATGCTTTAATTATCGGCCAATTAGGTGGTTAATAATGCTTTTAAGTGGAAAGATGGCCCTTGCTGCTATCAAATATAATTTTTTTACTGTTTACTCGCAGCAGGTAACTGAGGTGCCTATTACACCAGGGTAATGCAGCTGACTCATCACTTAGTAGCACTTTCATCACTTAGTGCTATTTTTTTTTTTTTTAGTCATAGTTTTTGTCTTTGAACAAAAATGTTCTTTAATTTAAAAAAAAGTAAAAATTCAAATTCATATTAAACCGTTTTAATCCATTTTACTGTGACTAAAATGAAAAGATTTTCTTACACCTCTTGATGAACATTTTGAAGTGTCAAAGTGGTAGCTGCATAGCTGTCTATGGAGGGGCAGAAAGCTCTCAGATTTCATCAAAAAGATCTTCATTTGTGTTCCGAAGATGAACAAAAGTCTTAGGGTTTGGAACGACATGAGGGTGAGTAATTAATGACAGAATTTTCATTTTTGGGTGAAGTATCCCTTTAAACTTCAGTTCTCTAACCCTAACCCTAACCCTGTCAACAAACATTTTCAAACATATTTTGTTGAGATTGAAACTGCTAGGTGCACATACACACGAAACTGAAACAAATTTTATGCACTTTCACTCTGTGTTTCACAGGTAAAGGATTCTATTCTGTCCAATTCCCTCAAAACCACTTACACCAGTCCGGAAAGCCAAAGCACGTTTATTAATTCATTTTTTAATTGAATTTTTTTCCACAATTTCTCTGCTTAGTTAATTCCCATGCTGTCCTCGGGGTGGATGATTGGCGTGTAATTACTAGCTGTTGGCACAGACAAGACCCAGTATGTCCTTGTTTTTCCCCTCCCTCTGTCTTTCTTTTTATTGTGGATCCTTTTTTAAAACTCTCTGTCTGCACCTAAAACTTCTTCCCAAAGTCATCTCTCTCTCTCTTGTTCTGGCTTGTTCTCTCTCGCTCTCCCTTTTCACCTCCCCCACATATCTTCTCTATCTTCTCGTGCTGTTTAATACTTTCTATCCTTCCATTAGCCAAACTGCCTCACGCATTGTGAGGGTCCGCGTGGGTGTTTCCACGTAAAGCCCTCTTTATATGGAATAACAAGAGCTTTCCTCATAATAATTATTTCTTCCTGCAAACCTATCAAACTGGGCATCGGCCCACATGGCGTCGCAGTTGAACTCCATTCTTTGAGGACACGTGTTAATAAAACAAGTGGCAGATAACAGTAATTACCACTCAATGGCTCCGGTTCTCTAGAGGGGCCATGCAGAGAGAGACTCCAGGCTTGCGTGTTAGATTGGTTCATTTAAAGTGTTATTTCACCCAAAACTATAAATTCTGTGATTATTTACTCACTTTCATACAGTATCATTTCAAACCTTTGGTTTGGGGGGTGGGTGGGGTAATGGGATATAGCCTCAAATAGCACTACGAAGCAATATTAGCGATAGTGTGGATTGAGTGTTGGTTAAGAGCACTGAGCTTTGGCATTAGGTTACAATTTAATTAGATGGTCTGCTTTAGACATTCTACTAACTATAAGTAACTTTGCAACTACATGTCAACTAAGGCCCAATCTCATTTCTACCCCTTACCCCTTCCCTTTCCCCTACCCCTTCGTTTTATGTGTTCACATGAAGGGGTAAGGGTGTCTCGATTCTCTTTTGGCTGGAGTGGTAGGGGTAAGGGGAAGGGCCAGATAGCCCTTCAAATGAAGATTTTTTGGGACCACACTTTGAATGAAGGGGTATGAGAAATTTCTCTGCATACACCGACTACCGTGCTGCTAGAATGCGTGTAGTGATATGATAGTGATATCGATCACTTGTGTGTTACCTGGCTGCCAGTTTCTCTGTAGTTTGCTAAACGTGCTATGTGAACACAAATGAATAATACAGTTAAAAGAAATATCTGGTCATCCTTCATAGCGTAGTCGCTATTTACATCTCGTTTCGTCTCTCTTGCGTTACCAAGGCAACAACTGACTCGTGTTTGTATTACATTGCAAAGAGCTCTGTTATCGCAGCACCACAGTAGAAAACGAAATCATATCCGTACCGGCCGGCTCGGCACGGAATGGAACAGTTAAACAAACAGCTTGGCCTGATGGAAAAGCAGCTCCACCAGTCTTGTTCGTTCTGTCCCAGCAAACATTTGGACGTTAAATGACCGTTGAAAATACGTCCCTCCGACACGTCCCATCATGGTTGAAAAATAGTTCCAAAATGAAATTTGAACTGACGTCTTAGACGTTATCTTATTAATTAATTAATTAAGTATTATATATTGAACTACACGTAGCTAAAAGTCAAAGTAATAATTATACATGCAACCCCAGAAAATTGTAGACATGTACAAACGTATCTGAATTAGGGCTGGGCGATAAAACGATAACGATATGTATCGCGATAGACACGTGATCGATATCAATAAAAAATGTGTTCGATAAAACGTTCGATATTTTTTATTCTTCGTCGAAAGAAAACAGAGGTTGCGAAGCAAGTTTGGTTGCATTAACAAAGGCACTCGCTCTCTGGTAACCTAGCAACGTAGGGAGTGACACGCTAACAGCCAATCATGTAACAGTATCAGTTTAGTTGCGCCATATCGTTGTCTCGTGCTGGTCTGCTGGATTCCTCTTCAGTAACCGGCGACTGATAAGCAGAAAATGAGTGCCGCAGCGAGCGAGGAAATTGTAAATAAAAGAGGAAAAGTCAGCTCGCCAGTATGGCAGTTTTTTGGATATTATAAGTCTGACCGTAGTGTAATGCGGTGGTTACGGAGTAAACAGGGATAGCTCACTATTAGACAGACTTCACAGAGGCGATTGTATCACATAACCGGCGCTTTATTCCCCATGGAACTTTGGTGACTGTCTGTCACAAATGTTGTGCCGTCCACAGCATTACTTGATAAATAAAACAAACAAAGGAGCAACAGAAAAAGACTGAAAATAACCCGCATACATGCGGTGCTCTGATCACACATACCATGCAGATCTTCAACAGTTTAACACGAGCGCGCAGTTCTTAAAGGGGCCACACTATATTTCTACTCGTTACAGTAGTCAGACCAATGTCGTCTGCAAATTATGCAAGACCGTGGTCCCCGCCAAGACTGGTAATACCACGAACTTGATGTACCACCTTAGCTGCGCTCACCCTTTGGAGCACAGCCGTATTCAACCAACAACATCTGTAGCTGCAACACCGCGCAACATTTTAATTATTTGAGTTTTCCATGGTTGTTGACATTTCTGTCTTAATAACTGAGGGGATTATGATCAGAGGAAGGTTAAGTTTAAAATAAAAATGTTTAAATGTAATATATTTTTCTCCTGGTCCTTATTTTAAATGGGTCATAAAAAATATCAATAATTATCGATATCGACCGATATGAAACACTGATATCGTGATACAGTTTTCAGCCATATCGCCCAGCCCTAATCTGAATGCATTTTTAGGAAATGTTCTGTGTTACATATTTTTACAGATTTATGCTATCCCACCACGACTATTTTTGGCCGGGGACACGACGTTGCCGTCAAACCAGTGTTTGCTGGGGTATCATTCTGCATCGTCTTGGGAAACTCGAAGGCTCATACGTTTTCGAACTGAAACCGAGCACCGTTTTCTGAAGTCCAAAATACAGCGCAAAACAACGTTGGAAGTGAGTAATCTGTTAAACGTGCTCGCGCCGGATTTCTGTTGATATGCGCACTTCATTGCTTTTCATACTGGTTAAATGTTACAAGACATTAATAAAAGAAACTGATGACGTATGTAATGTTGTCCCATTTCTTAGGGGAATATTTTCACCCCTACACCTCATCAAAATAAAGTGTTAGCAGATATTCAGCAAACATTCTACTAACTATAAGTAACTTTGCAACTACATATCAACTAGAGTATTAGTAGACTCTCTGACTAACACTTTATTTTAATGGTCCCCCAACAGACATTACTGACTATAAGTAATTTTCAAGTACACCAACTTATTCTTCTAACCCAAAGCCTAACACCTAACCCTAACAGTCTTCTAACAGTCTACTAAAGTCTACTAATACTCTAATGAGAGTTAGTTGACATGTAGTTGCAAAGTTACTTACAGATCAAGCGTAGCGTTAGTTCTGGCAGGTCACGTCAGTCAAGCTTGCGTCAGCTGACTCTCAGCTGATCCACGTCTACCTATAAGAATATGACGCCTATCACAGCATTTAATATAAGGTTCATTCAGTATTACCAGCAGCTCTATCATGTTGCTCAGGAGCTAATTACCCTTCTCCATCCCCAGCTCCTCCTATCGTCCTGTCAGGACTTGTCCTTATTCCTTTTTCGAACCAGACTATTATTTCTTGAATTACGCTGTACATTAAATTATTGAACATTAATGATATCTGCAATACATTTATGTTGTTTCTGTTCTGTTTGCCCTAAGGGGGGTTATTGCTGCTCTCCTTGCTCTTATCTAGGTTGCATGGATGGGCAGGAAGTTCTTGCCCAGAACGGAACCATACCACCAATCCAAACCATAAGCTAACTGTCTTTGACAGTAGTGGTCATGACAGAATTAGTAGAATGTCTAAATTGGACCATCAAAATATAGTGTTACCTGGCATTATTCAGACCTGGAACAGTATTGTGCATTTAATTCTGTTGTGTGCATGCGCCATCAAGTGGTCAAGACCGCAAGTGTGGGTATTGGGACAGGCCCCAGACCAGTTTTGTTAACTGAATCAACTGATTAATTTAAAAGATTTTAAAAGGGGACCTATTATGCAAAATTCACTTTTGCATGGTGTTTGGACATAAATGTGTATTCGCAGTGTGTGTACACAACCACCCTATAGTGATAAAAATCCACTCCTTTTTTTTTAATCCCCATAAATCATAAGAAGTGTCTCCCAATGACCTGTTTTCAGCCATGGTACTAATGTGACGTCACATTAGCCACAGGCCCTGCCCACGACCGCTGACTGACAGTCCTGCATTACCATTTGCTGCGTCCGAAATCGAGTACTTCTCTACAATAGTTCGTGAAAAACAGTATGAGAACAGAGTAGTATGTCCGAATTCATAGTATTCGAAAAACAGTAGGCAAAAAGTACCCGGATGACTTACTACTTCCGGTGAGATTCTGAAGTGTGCATACGATGGACACTTTACTATCCCATGAGACAGTAACAACATGGCAGATGTAGTACGTCCGAATTCATTCATACTACACGCATATATAGAACACACTTTTTCAACGGTTGTGAAGTAAATTTAAATTCAATGTACTACCTACTAAACAGTACGCGATTTCGAATGCAGCTATAGTTTCTGCCCTCAGCGAGCTGTACGCTGTCCGCCATTTTCTCCGCGCTCGAGCAGCTGTAGCAACAACAATGTCTGTTAAGTAATTGAGATGTTTTGTTGTTGAATGTAAGAGTGATCATAACAGTCTTCATTTACCTACATCTGAGTTGCTGAACGCAGTGGATTAGTTTTATGTTTGAAGGGAATGCGCCACAGATCTAATATACACATACGATTTCTGTAACGTTGCCTGCTATTTACGTTCACAGACATAACTGACTGTTTATGTGAACTGTGTGTGTCTTTGACAGAACTTTGTGTGTATTTGACAGTTTAAACAAAACAAAAAATGTGAAAGAGAAATTACTTACGAGACTTGACGTCTGACAGCCAGCTGTCTGTGTGCGTGTGCTTCAGATAAGTGCGCTCAGAAAACGATCCATTGATTAGATGTTTAAACTGATATAGCTTTGAAACACATGGAAATAATAAACTTTAATGATGAAAGAAGAACTATGCTATCCGTGAGAGTGATCGCGATATAGATGATACTCAAAACCAAGCAGATGTCTTGTTAATATTTGGCAGAGAATCCGATTGAGGCAGGAACTGTGATCGTAGAGAGGGGGCGGGGCACAGCAGCTCATTTGCATTTAAAGGCACATGCACGAAAACAGCCTGTTCTTGACTGTAGTCAGAAATGGGTATTTACAACATGGATTTATAAATGATCTGTGAGGTATTTTAAGCTGAAACTTCACAGACACATTCTGGGGACACCTGCGACTTAAATTACATCTTGTAAAAATGGGCATAATAGAGGACCTTTAAAAAGCATGATTCATTCATAACTCCCTATGTCTCTTATGAGCTCTCATAACAGGCCAAGGAGCACTAGAAAATATGTCAATGACTTCAATTTCAGTCAGTTCTCCTCACAAAACTTGTAATATCGACTTGGTCTGCATTTATGGTGTTTTTTTGTCATTTTGAAGTTTGACAGCTTCAGTCCTCATTCACTTTCATTATATAAAACTTTAGAATGACATGGGTGATAGGCTACCATTCACTCTCTTTTGATCCATCCATCTATCCATCTGTACCGCCTCTGTCAGGCTGTCTCTTCTCTGTGTCCTCCCTCTGTCACCAGAGTATTAGCATAAGTAATTACAAATTCATGTGTGCCTGCATGGATTTCTAATTTAAAATAAATGTGTTGATCTCTTTGATTCGTTTTTAGTTCAGAGCAGCCTGTCTTGTACAATTAAGATAACAGGGGTTTGTGATGGATGTCAGCAGAGGGGGGTAATTGGAATTCCCTCCCTCTTTAAGCTGTTATATCTTTTTGTTTTAAAGTCTTCCGCTTTCTGAAGACTCCAGTGGCGACTCACTCGTGCCGCATAGTGAAGTCTGTGTGCCTATCGCGAGGATCCACAATGAATGGTGTTTGGAGCTCAATGCTCATGTAATTCTATTGATTTCACTTCAGAGGAAATGTGTGTGAAACACAGGGATCCATATCCACTTAAACCGCCAAATAACGCTTCACCCTGAATAAGAGCGAGACGTAAATACACAATTTAAGATTGCTCTAAAACAGCCGTCGCCTCTGACTGAAATCACAGCGAAGTTGATTGTATTCAAACGAGTGTCAGAACTGCACTTGACATGCGTGCGTTCACAATAGAGCTCTCAAGCTTATGATATAGTGTGCTTTGTCAGGAAAGCTGACTTCACTGCTTTTGACTCCAATGCTGTGGCAAAAAAGGAAAGAAAACAGTTAGATGGAAACAACACTCCCACTTCAACAACAGTTTCAGTAATGTTAATGTTTTTAGTAGCGCTCAGCTGATATGGTCAATGATAATATATATGTAAAAATGTGCATAAATTGTCAAAACATATTGTAGAACCGACACAAGGGGGCGATTTTACCAAATACAGGCACAACTTGTTTTCCTCGATCAACATTCCAATCAACCAATCAGATTTGAGGGACAAGTTTACAGTTGATGTCAAGTTTAGGCTCACAATCAGGGTTAGGTGCTTCTACAGGTGCTGGTCATATAATTAGAATATCATCAAAAAGTTGATTTATTTCACTAATTCCATTCAAAACGTGAAACTTGTATATTATATTCATTCATTACACACAGACTGATATATTTCAAATGTTTATTTCTTTTAATTTTGATGATTATAACTGACAACTAAGGAAAATCCCAAATTCAGTATCTCAGAAAATTAGAATATTGTGAAAAGGTTCAATATTGAAGACACCTGGTGCCATACTCTAATCAGCTAATTAACTCAAAACACCTGCAAAGGCCTTTAAATGGTCTCTCAGTCTAGTTCTGTAGGCTACACAATCATGGGGAAGACTGCTGACTTGACAGTTGTCTAAAAGACAACCATTGACACCTTGCACAAGGAGGGCAAGACACAAAAGGTCATTGCAAAAGAGGCTGGCTATTCACAGAGCTCTGTGTCCAAGCACATTAATGGAGAGGCGAAGGGAAGGAAAAGATGTGGTAGAAAAAAGTGTACAAGCAATAGGGATAACCGCACCCTGGAGAGGATTGTGAAACAAAACCCATTCAAAAATGTGGGGGAGATTCACAAAGAGTGGACTGCAGCTGGAGTCAGTGCTTCAAGAACCACTACGCACAGACGTATGCAAGACATGGGTTTCAGCTGTCGCATTCCTTGTGTCAAGCCACTCTTGAACAACAGACAGCGTCAGAAGCGTCTTGCCTGGGCTAAAGACAAAAAGGACTGGACTGCTGCTGAGTGGTCCAAAGTTATGTTCTCTGATGAAAGTAAATTTTGCATTTCCTTTGGAAATCAGGGTCCCAGAGTCTGGAGGAAGAGAGGAGAGGCACACAATCCACGTTGCTTGAGGTCCAGTGTAAAGTTTCCACACTCAGTGATGGTTTGGGGTGCCATGTCATCTGCTGGTGTTGGTCCACTGTGTTTTCTGAGGTCCAAGGTCAACGCAGCCATATACCAGGAAGTTTTAGAGCACTTCATGCTTCCTGCTGCTGACCAACTTTATGGAGATGCAGGTTTCATTTTCCAACAGGACTTGGCACCTGCACACAGTGCCAAAGCTACCAGTACCTGGTTTAAGGACCATGGTATCCCTGTTCTTAATTGGCCAGCAAACTCACCTGACCTTAACTCCATAGAAAATCTATGGGGTATTGTGAAGAGGAAGATGCGATATGCCAGACCCAACAATGCAGAAGAGCTGAAGGCCACTATCAGAGCAACCTGGGCTCTTATAACACCTGAGCAGTGCCACAGACTGATCGACTCCATGCCACGCCGCATTGCTGCAGTAATTCAGGCAAAAGGAGCCCCAACTAAGTATTGAGTGCTGTACATGCTCATACTTTTCATGTTCATACTTTTTAGTTGGCCAAGATTTCTAAAAATCCTTTCTTTTGTATTGTAGTAATATTCTTTCTTTGTATTAAGTAATATTCTAATTTTCTGAGAAACTGAATTTGGGATTTTCCTTAGTTGTCAGTTATAATCATCAAAATTAAAAGAAATAAATATTTGAAATATATCAGTCTGTGTGTAATGAATGAATATAATATACAAGTTTCGCTTTTTGAATGGAATTAGTGAAATAAATCAACTTTTTGATGATATTCTAATTATATGACCAGCACCTGTACATCAGTGTTATTCATCTATCATTTCCCTCTGAATTTAAAGGGGTGGTTGATTATGATTTCACTTTTTTAAATTTAGTTAGTGTGTAATGTTGCTGTTAGAGCATAAACAACATTTGCAAAGTTACGATGCTCAAAGTTCAATGCAAAGGGAGATATTTTGGGAGATTGAACACTGTTAAAGACAATCATCATTTTGGCTGCGTCAGATTCTCCAGCTTTGTTGTTGTTGAGCAAACGTAGCACAAGTTGTTAAAGCTCCACCCTCTTTTGGAAAGCAGGCCAGGAGCAGCAGCTCATTTGCATTTAAAGGGACACACACAAAAACTGTGTGTTTTTGCTCACACCCAAATTTGACAAGCTATAATAAATAATCTGTGGGGTATTTTGAGCTGAAACTTCACAGACACATTCTGGGGACACCAGAGGCTTATATTACATCTTGTAAAAGGGGCATTATAGGTCCCATTTAAGGATAAGTTATGGGTAGGGATAGGGTTATAGGACTACATTTTCTGATAGGAATGTTGTTCCAAAATATGTTGATCCTGGAACATGTCTTGGCAAAATCACGGTGACCATTGTACAATACAGTGATGGTGTCACGCAATTACATGGTAATGAAAGATTATTGTTTTCACATACTATATCAAGGTAGATTATTGTGGTATGTTAAATAGTACAGCATTATTCAGACGTGGGAAAAAAAGTAAAATAATGTCACTATATCCATCCATATATATGTTTTTGATCATCTATTTTGGGACACATTTTCATGTTTTATTATTATTTTCATCTTTAATTTTTTTCATATTTTGTGACATTGCATCACATTTATCCATGCTTTTTAGAGTAGCATTGTGTGCACACTAAAACACACACACAAAAAAATCCTCTTCGTTTAGACATCAGCTTTCCTCCTACTTCAGTGTGTTGGTCTTTGATAAAGACCTGTTACCGGGGCAACACAGACCAAATTCACAGACTTGGAACTGTCATGCACTAACCTCTGGTGCTAAGAAAGGGTGGGGGTGGGGGGGTTGAGCAGGAGAGACAGTTAATTACAGAATGCAAATTACGTTGTCAGAAGAGCCATTCAAAAAAAGAGTCTGCTCCTGCCTTTCAGCTCCTCCCCTTTGGTGCAGGTTTAATAAGCGACTCTTTCAAACGGTCCTGCCTGTGGCTTTCAGAGACAACTGGAAATAATCTCAGAATGATGAACAGAATCGGATTGCCTCTTCCAGGCCTTGACAACCTAATTCATGCAAAATAGGGCTAAAGCCATGGGCATGGGACTATCTTCTTACAAGGTTTTGAACAACATCAACCCCTGGGCTACTCTGAAATTTCTATTCCCCTCTCTCTGTCTTTTTCTCTCTAGCTCTCTCTTTCTTACTTTAACTTACAGTATCTCAGTTTTACCCACATTGTCTCTGTTTCTTAGCCCTTAGAAATGTTCCCTCTAGTAATCCTGTAATTTTATTTGACTTTTCACGGCTGAAGGAAACTTATTGAGGTCTGCTGGATGTTGAGTGGCAATCCCACTGCTTCGTATATAGACAGATGTAAATCAGTTTCTACCTACTGAATAAAAACAATGTTGGTAATAAAATATTGGATACTCAATATTGTAGCTGTAAATGTAAGGGTGACTCTGACCAACACTTCTAATCTTGTCTCAATGACTGGCTCCTCACTTTAGTAAAATAATGTCACTATATACATCCAATACCTTTGATACAGCAAGATATTTTTAAGTAACACTTAAAGGGATAGTTCACCCAAAAATGAAAATTTGCTGTTAATTTACTCACCCTCAGGCCATCCAAGATGTAGGTGACTTTTTTTCTTCAGTAGAACAGCAAAGAAGATTTTTAGCTAAAACCATGGTCCTCTGTGATTTATATAACGGAAGTCAATGGGTGCCATTACTTTGCGATTCAAAAAACATATGCAGACAAAATGAAAGTAATACCTGTGGCTCCTGATGATACACTGAAGTCTTAAGAAGCAAAGCGATCGGCCTATCAGGAGCGGTTCTAGGATTTGATCTTCAGGGGGTTTAGCCCTCAGTGAGAATCTGTTGCAATAGACCATCACCTAAATGGTGCCTCTTTAAATTGGCACCACTATATTACTATATATGTAAGTCAAAACCAGCCAACTGGTACTTAAATTGGTACTAAGTCAATAAAATATATTTTAAATTGATATATTGATGATACCAGTCTTTCTGCAGTACACTTCAAATCGGTATGTAGGCTACTGTTTGACTAACATAAGTTGTCATCATATCATTATTATTAACAAGTATCACTATTTTTTAGATTAGATATTTATTTGCCCTGCAAAAACATTCAGTGGCCTTGCCTTGCCTTTTGTTGTTTTTGACCGTAACCTTACTATACTAACATTTTAGATACCAGTGAAATGTCACAATTCTCAAATTACAAGCAATAGCACAAATAAATACAACAGAAAAGATACAAATTAAAGATTTTACATTAGGCCTAATTGTGAAAACTGTATTATTGTATTAAGTAAATATACACAGATACTATAAATGCTACAGAAGTTATTTAGTTAAAAGCAGTGAGTTATTATCTCTTTTTCTTTTGGTGTTTGATTAACATTATAAACAGAAGGTATATGACTGTCACTTTAACGCATGATTCGTTACAATGACACACACATACGATATAACTGTTTACGTTTATGTGGATACTCGTCAAAACGGGCATTTTGGCATAATTTTTGTGTGTATTTGCTCAAGAAGACACGAAAGATAACTCAGTACTCCGGAGCTGTCTGAGAGGCGGCTTTCAATCACAAGACGCTGTGAAAGAGAACTCACGCGCTGTGATAGTCAAATCGTTTCCGTGCGCGCCGCGGACACACCTGACTGCGCGCACACACTCACAGCGCACAAGTTTTCTTTCACGGCGTCTTTTTATTGAATGGCTTAAATTCACTTGAATGTTTAAACTGCCAAGACTTAAAAACACGTGAAAACGATAAACTTTCTTGAGGAAGCAGCACTAGCCCGATCATTCAGATAGGTGATTACAGTTCTAGGGGGACTGAGACTGGCTAAAGCCCACCTAAAAACGGCCTAGAACAGCCCCTGCGGCCTATGCAAGAAACTGAACATTATTTACAACATTTTTACCTTTAATCCACAGCCTCAGCAAACACGACAGTCTGCAGCGCGAGCTTCCTGTCGCATAATGACTTATGCGCAGGAGCAAACTCACACGTGAGCTGACGTTGTGTTTGTTTACATTAGAGAGGGAGGACGCACGTGTTGCACTGTTCATCAAAATCGTACTTGTGCTTACCCTGGATGCTGCAACCTATATATGCGTGATCTCAATCAGGAAGATTGACTGCGCCACGTTGTTTAAATAGAAAATGCATTTGCACCAATCTGTGCGCCTATGGGCGTGCTGGTCTGAAAACGAGGTGTGTTCAGGCGTATTGATGGCGCATTACTATTTTGAGGCAACTGAAATAGACTGCGCCTTTGACTGGCCTGAAGTCAATGGCGCAATGTTTGTTTTGTTATTTAAAGAGCACGTTAGTAATATGCGCCTATAGGCGGGTGCACAACGCGCGTACACTCTGCTTATTACACACACAGGGACGAGCAGCAAGACACAAACGTGCCAAATATTAAAAATAAAAGGATTACAGTGTAAACGATTATTATTGTGTGCATAAAAATAAAAATGCTTTGCTGGAATCCGGCTTTTCCCCTAAATCCGAGAAGCATTCAGTTTTTCCACTTTGCAAATTCCGCCATGTAAATAGGGAATCCGCCATGGCGTGAGTGCAACTGGCTTTTAAAGGGATTGGGAGATGAGACTCTGATTGGTTTATTGCACGTTACGCCCAAAACACACCATTCACTCATTAAGAGAATAGGGACAACCCTTTTAGACCATGCGCGGGGCACGCCGACCATTTTTTCCGTCCTTAAACTAGCAAAAGTGGATTCAGACACGCCCTAAGTGCACTTGCGCCGTGCGCTTTAGACCATAGTTTCAGCTAAAAATCTTCTTTTTGTTCTACTGAAGAAAAAAGTCACCTACATATTGGATGACCTGAGGATGAGTAAATTAACTGCAAATTTTCATTTTTGGGTGAACCATCCCTTTAAGTACTTTTTCAAAATAAAGACTAATTTATCATTTATTTAATCCATTTTGGTATTTCTCAACCTCCTAACAAAATTTCAAAGGGGCCCTTATACTCCAAAAATATATGTGATAGATTTAGGGATTCTTTTTACCTATATATCTTTTTACCAGTGTTTTAAAATGTATTAAATGTTAGACCAAACTACCTCAAATTCAATCTTCTGTCACTGCGCACAGTGACCTCAGGGATCAGGAAAATTTCATGCTGTACTGTGATTCAGTTTGTCGCTATTTAGTTTTTGGGGAGAAAATAAAATCAAACCCTGTGGGGCCTTTAGCTGTGAAAACAGCAAGAGAAACTAATATTTAGACAGGGAAGTGTATACTCGTTAACATTCAGCCTTCGTTCACGACATAACTGCTTGTTCTCCGCCTGCACTTGCGGCTTCCCAAGGTAGTCAATCTGCTCGCCACCACCGAAATCGATAGGCGTGAGAGAAGTATGAATTGAGCGGGAAGATCTGCGACTATTGTCCTCTTTAACCTCTTCCATTTACTGTGAGAGCGACTAGGGGCCATTATAAAATGTTCAAAGTAATAGATATTGAACTAGCATTCCAAATGGGCTGAGCAAAAGGTAATCAAAGCATTCAGTAATTACAATGTCTTCTGTAGTCCTCCCCCCAAAAAAGACTCCATTATGTCCTTGTTCTCCTAATAATGAAACAGGTGTTCGACTGTGTGTGTGTGTGTTTGGGTACTTTTAAGTCAAAGGACACAGTTAAATGGGAATTGCTAGGGAGGCCAATTTATTATGAGAGCTAGATAATGACAAATGTTTTTCAGTGTTTTGTTAAAAGGAAAAAATGTGCTTGGACAAAATGGTTTATTATTCGTTATGAAATGTAACAAGAGAGAAAACTAATATCATGATATTAACTAATTGTATTGCACCAGAATGTATGACTTATAGTTAAAGCTTCAGTTGAAAGACCTAGCAATTTAGATTTTTTTTTTTTTTTTTTTTTGGTTTCATTTGGCTGGATTTTGATTCAGATTTTCTCTGATGTCTCCATTTCACATATGGCTTCCTAACGCACATACTGTACTTAAAAAACTTGATTTGTTTGTTTTATTGTTAAGCAGTTAATCATAATAAATAAATGAATGTTGGAATGCTTCCTCTGCATGTTTCAACCTCTATTATAATGTTTGTTTAAAAGCAGATGATATGTAATTCTGAGTCCTTGCTAAACTGGCCCATTGTCTGCCTGAGGGCTGAACATTATTCCCTGATATCTCAGGGGAGCTGCTTTTGTGGCACGTAAGTGTCGCATTGGAATTCTGCTCAGGACCAGACCAGTGTCTGACTGTCATCCCTAATATGGATGGTGCCAATTAGACCACAGCTACAGAGCCACACACTCTGTCACAGTCTCTTATATACAATCCACTTTGAACATCTTTCCCACTACACACTCATTAATCCATACTCAGTTTTGTGCGAAACTATTTATCCTCATGATTTTTATCACAAGGCACAGATCATCCCTAAAAATTCTATATATAGTAACTGTTCTATCTATATAAAATTCTTTACTGTTCAAACATTTGAGTTTTTTTAAAGTCTCTTATGCTTACCAAGGCTGCATTTATTTGAATTTGCTCAAAAATACTGAAATTCTGAAATATTACTATCATTTAAAATAATTTGTTTTCTAATGTAATATATTAGTGGTGAGAACTCATGTGCAGTTTATTAGATGTGTTACCAAACTTAATGTAGACTTGAAGAACTTAACTAAAACATGACTTGGAAATAACCATAAACTTAACCATTAAGCATAAACATGAGTACTGACATGGACTCCAAACAATGGGTTACATGGACAATACTAGACAAGAGACCAATGAAACATGAGGGCAAAGAGTATAGACCCCAAGAGGCGAAACTCTGATGCTTTTTGGGTAACAGCCACGAGGTGGTGCTTCGGTAGCGCGGCAGCCATTTTGGGGTGAAAATGCCAACTAGACAATAGAAGCCATCACATTTTACGCACACAAAATTGGTGAATCTCACAGCCAAATCAGAAACACGATAGAAAATTTCTCAATTTCAGTAAATTTTATGACACCTACAGTAAATGTTGTATTGTCTTAACCTATATATGTTTTATGTGATCAGTTGTGGAAACCAACCATTACACATCTGAGGTTCTGAGGTAACGTAATTAGCATACATTATTGTGTATTTCCATTTTATGCAACTTTACATTACTATTAATAGTAAATTAATAATTAATAAAGTTAAGATCATCATGTTTGTAGCGTGATCCAGGGGATTAAAACATATATAGGCAGACCTAGTGGAGTAATATAGTAATATTAAATTACTTTACTAGGTGACAGGTTACCCCGCTAGAAATTTTACGTTCCCAGAACATTCTCAGAAAATTCCCACTGGTGTTAAGGACGTTGTCTAGTAACGTTCCCAGAACGTTCAGAGACGGTCACGATGTGGAGTTCTTTTAAGGGTTGGGGGACGTTATTTGGTGGACCTTCAGGGAACATTCAGGACGTTCTGGGAATGTTTAGGGGACTATTACTATAGGACGTTCTGTTAACTTCCCAAATGTCCTCTTTGTAACGTTCTCACGCAAACATAAAATAACCAGAAGAGAACGTCCCCTAAACTCATATCGGGAATGTTATTAAATGACCAACAGAGGATCGTGTGGGAACGTTCTATTAATGTCCCAAATATCCTCTTTGTAACGTTCTTATGTGACCATAAAATTAACCAAATTGGAATGTCCCCCTGAAGTCATATAAGAAACCTTGAACTGCAGCACTTTCATTACCAAAAGAGGACGTTTTAGGAATGTCCCGAATGTTCTGTAAAGGTTTGGATTCTTCGTCACCTTTAGAGAACTTTTAGGGAACGTTGCGCAAGGTCATGAGAACGTCGCCTTCTACGTGGGTGTTTCATAGAAAATAATAAAGTTTGAAGTCACCGTTATGGAGGTGAGCGTTTGCTTTAGATGGGCTTTTGATTCTTGATATTTTAACGTTAGATTTTCTCTGGTTGCTTTAACTGTGTTTCTAAAACACACTTGTTACAGCAAAAAATACAAGAGAAACTCTGATCAGATGAATTTGGTTATTTACTCATGATGATTCAATTGTTATGGAGTGTCCTGATTCACTGATCATCTCCAGAGTCTGAACTCTGAGTGTTTACTGTTAGTTTTGCATTAATTAAGGTTTAGTTTTTTTCTTTTTTTTTTTTTTTTTAAATTCATTATACAGAGAGAGTTTTGAGCAGTGTCTTTTAGACTCACACAGACATCATGAATCAGTGTATGAACCTCAACAATGGTGACAATAAGCAAAAAACTTTTTTGTGACTTTAGTAGCTTGTTTTGTGACGCTCAGAACTGATCTGTTTATCTGAAAATTTTGTCACCATTGTTGAGGTTCATATGCAGAATCTTGATGTCTGTGTGAGTCTAGATGATCCTGTCTGAATAATTTTTGCAAATAATAAAAACTTTCAAAATATCAAAGCAGGACAGGATTGTATGCATTATCGTAGGACTACAACAACATGAAAGGAATACAATATTCAGAGATCAGTGAATAAGGCCACTGTATGATGGTAAAATCATCAACAATGAGCAACCAAATCCACTTGATAAAAAAAAAAATGTTCTCACAATTTTTTTTTTGTAATAAATGTGCTTTAGAAACTCACAGTTATAACAATTGGAGAAAAATTTAAGTTAAAATGTCAAGGGTCAGGAGCCCAACTAAAGCAAGCGCTTACCTCCGTAACGGTGACATTTATAAATTTTAATAAAACATCAACACCTCATTAAGATGTTTTGAATGAAAGAAATAAAGGCAGAGTGGTTTGTAATAAGTGAAGATACTGAGATCTAGAGAGATCTGTTAGTGTTTAATGTTCTGTTTCTGTTATCTTAGTTTTGTGAGGTTACCATTGTGCTGGAGAGTAGAGCCTGTGCTTCAGTCAGTGATGATCCAGAAACACTGATGTTATGCTGCATGTTGTTTTATTTAAAGACAGTAACTGTGGAGTTGCTGGTGCAGTGATACAGTAGTTGCATTAGCTCATGCATGTGCTGTTGTCAGATAATGATTTACTGCAAGACATTTGTATTTTAAAGATAAGGTTTCATAATAATCCAGGAAATACCTGTAAAGAGCTTTTTTTTTTTTTTTTTGAAAGACATTTAAGAAAAATGTTTTTGTTTGAACAACCACTTTTGTTAGTCAATTTAACGCTAATTTTCAATTCAATTTTTTGACAAGGACAGCAGGGGCGTTCTGAGAACATTTCCAAATAAAATATGGTTCCCAAAACGTTCAGAGAACGTCCTGAATGTTCTGTGAAGGTTGCCAAATAACATCCCCCAAACCTTAAAAGAACTCCACATCGTGACCATCTCTGAACGTTCTGGGAATGCAACACCACTGGGGACGTTCTGAGAATGTTGTGGGAATGTAAAATTTTAGTGTGGCATATTCTGTTATATATTTATTGTCCAGCATTCCTAATTTTTCTGATGCATGTCCTTAATTTAATTTCATATGTTGGTATTAATTCAGTGTTTATAATGATAATACCTACTTGAACTTCAAAGAATTTTAACCCAAACTGTTTCTAGAGAGCAGAGGTTTTGTGAAAAAAGTGGAAGACTTAAACACAAAGTCTGTAAAATAAACTGTTAAAAGGATTTGATGATCACTAGCGATAGTGTTTTATTCTGTGTTGTCATTATTTAGTTTGGATTTTAGCTTTAATGTACTTTTTTTTTTTTTTTTAACAAAGCAGCTGATATTGCCATAAAAACTAGTGGACTGCTGAGTTGCTTTCTCCCCAAAATGGCGGAAACGCAGGGCTGCTGCTGGGCGCTGGTGTTGCAATGGAGCATTCTATTGAGTTTCGCTTCTTGTCAGTGTATATTCTTTGATGAGGGCTATACACACAAGACTAATGACCAAACAAGGGACACCTGTGCACTATCAAACAATGAACCAATGAGAACAAGACACATAGACGAGAACCAATCAGAAGAAGACTAGGGAAGCACATAACAAACAGGAAACATGGCCATGAGTAAACTTCAAAATAAAAGACCTGAAAACAAGAACAAAACTCAAAACCAAATGTGACAGTAACATTACAAATGTCCTTATTCCCACTTTTGATTAATTTAATGCATCATTGCTGAAAACAAGTATTATTATTATTATTATTATTATTATTTTTAAATAAAAATAAAACACTTCAATCATCTGCACTTGTGCTATGATTTATAGACCATGTGATCTGAGTTTTCTTGTGATTTCAGATAAAACAAGAATGGATGAGTCTATCGCAGCATCCTATTAGCAAAAAATACCTTGAAGCTGTTGATTTCTTGTTTTCTGGGAATAGTGTCGGTTCATAAGTCCTTGAGCTCATGCACAGATTTTTCCCCACCCTCCATCCCTCTTTTCGAGACTTTTGCTGGCAGCTATAAGACATCTGAATGAGCAAGTTCTGGCTTCTTACAAGCTCTGTGGGGCAGAACATTTCAGAAAAAAAACATCATTTCAAGATGAATACATACAGTACACCTATCTTCAAACATTCACATTGACCAGTCAGACATTTTAAAAAAAATTTTTTTTTTAAGGAAAATTAAAGGGAAATAAATTACAGTATTCAGAAGCACAATGCCTGGTGTTTTTCTTATTTGTCTCTAGCTGCTTAATTAGTATAGGCCCTGTTTAGAATAATTGTGCAGAAGCCAAAACAAATGAAATTATACTGTCTGATACACTCAAAATCAAAAACAGAACACCCAGAGCAAGTTTCACTTAGTATTACCTCCTGATGTATCACCACTAACCACAGGCTGAGTATTCATAACTAAACTTACATCCTGTCACTATTTTAAAACACTGTATATTTGCTTTCCCCCCCCTTTTGCACTGGCACTTAAAACCCTCTGGTGCTCCTCAGTCACTTTTGACAGCAATCGCTTGGCCCTGCTCTGCTTCATTCTACGTTAACTTTAATAATCTCATCCATGAACATGATTTCTGCCCAAGTCCCGTCGGATTCTTTTCTCCTGGCTGAGAGGTGAAGAAGTCATCTCCTATGATTCCGCACTCAATCTTGCCATCATCAAGCTACACCTTTGTTTTAAATAGGTCTCTAGTGGCGAAAAATTACATATCGTGCCTTTAAGGGGTGAAACTCTAAAACAGGGGTGTCTAATCCTGCCTTACTAGACATACTACTATAGAAACGTCCAGGCAGGTTTGTTGCTAGTTGGAGCTAAACTCTGCAGGACAGTGGCCCTCCAGGACCGAGTTTGGAAACCCCTGCACTAAAACATCAAGAGTGCAAAACACACTCACTCACACATACACACAAATATGAACAAAAAAGATATACACTCAAGGTGTTCAGTTACTTTGCTGTCTTCTCATTCTACATTGTAGAGTTCTGAGAGAAAGTTCTGCATTAGGATCCAATCCTGAAAAAAGCCATGTTAAAATGTGCTAAGTGTGAACAATCATGACACTCAGTCTTATATCAGCTATGAACAAGAGTCAATAAACTTCTGAGTTTGATTTGCAGTTGTGATTCTTGTGTAAATACATGTACGCCGCTGTGCAGCATTAAAATAAGCCTGTGTAAACACACCTTTGCGGTGGATATATCAGTTGGTCGTGACCCAAAAATTGCACATCTGGGCTGGGTGAATAATAATGAAAAACTAAATGCAAATAATAAAGTGCAAACATATAATTGTTTATAGTTAGGATTTTATCAATATAAATAGTGTATATAAAAAGCACTATCAAGCCTTAATTAAATAAAATGCTTCTTGTATCTTTTATTGTTGATGTCAAGGTCCATGGCTCTGTTATCTCTTGGTAAAATTTAGACAAATTAGACTGACGCAAACATAAACTGGTTGCATGACATGCCCTTATCCTTGAAAACCAACAAAAATAAAAAATACAACTCATTAAATTAAATACAGGCTCACTTGCAACAAGAATAAACGTGTTTGTAAGGAGAATTTAAATTCGAAATACATTTTGAAACCACTAAAACTATAACGACTGTAAATTCCACTTCTGCTGTTGTTAATGGTTTTACAAAATATAAGTTAAGCTTATATTGTTGGGCCTATGCATTTCTTTATAATGTTAATAAATGTCAAAGTTTGTAAAACAAAAAAAGAAAAAAACACTGATATATATGGTATATTTCCCAGCACAAAAGTATCTCTCACTCTAGAAATCACTTCTGGATTTACCCACAAACAAGTATTCTGCATTTCTGTATTCTGACAACGTGTGCAAAGTAACTTTACACTCGTCTCTCCGAATCTTCTTACGTTCACTCAATCAAAGCTATACTCTGTGCAGTTGAGGTGGGTACAAAGAGAACTTCAAACTTGAAAATCAACAACAGCACCAACAAAAAAAGCAATTTCCCAATTTGTTTTATTTATGTGACACATGCTTTCCGGCAGGGAACTTATCTGCAGGCGTCAGGAGGCCCGTGTGTGGAGGAGCACCTAATCCCAAACAGAACGCCTCTGCTAATCTTAAATGGGATGGAAATCCTGGAGATCCTGAATAACTCAACATGGACCACTCGTGTAACTCTGGACGAAGCGGAAAACAATCATTTGACAAATGTGATAACACCAACAATAGCGATTTGGCAGTTGAAACTGTGAAATTTGCCTGTTGCAGAGTCACAAAAATGAATCTAATTCTTAAGTTCCAATCCAATAAGCTTGGATCTAATTAAATGTGGATTTATGATGCCACTTTAATTAGTCCATATTATATTTTGAACAATGCCATCTTTAATTTTGGTAACTGCCATCAGACTTGAATAGGTTTTTAGATTTTCCGTGATTATCTTATAATGAGTTCTGCATTGATGTCTTCATATGGCCTTATGACATTTCCTCTTTGGATTTAATGCCACTCTTTGATGTTCATCTGACAATAATTTGTCTTCAGACCAAATCTATTACATCTACAGGTAAGGAATAATAATTAGAAGGCAAAGTAGAGGATGGAAACTTAATCTTAATCACTATCAAATGTAGTATTTTTATTGCATAAATATTACAACAGTACATAAATATTACAACAGCAGTATAACCTTTGTCATATAATAAGAAATGTTTCTTGAGCACCAAATCAGCATATTAGAATGATTTCTGAAAGATCATGTGACACTGAAGACTGGAGTAATGATGCTGAAAATTCAGCTTTGCCATCAAAGGAATATATTTTAAAAATATATTAAGATGGACACATGGTTATTTTAAATTGTAATAATATTTCACAATATTACTTTTTATATTGTATTTGTGATCTAATAAATGCAGTCTTGATGAGAACAAGAGACTTCTTTCAAAAACATTTAAAAAATCTTAAAGGCCCCAAATTTTAGACTTTTTTTTAAATTTTTTTATAGATGTATATACTTTTGTAGTAAAAAATCAAATACAGCTCCAACAACAAATTGTAGGCTTTTATTGCTCACTTCTATAGCAAATTCCTCTTTTCCAAAACAATAAAACTTATTCTCTGAAATACACCAGGCAATTTGCACATCTCCAGGAAACCCATCTTTTTTCACACTTCTAAACCAATTTGAGCTGTGCTTTCAGATTAACACACTTGAAGAGCAAGCGAAACAGACAGATAGAGGATGTTTTATCTTTTACAGGATTAGTTCACTCTAAAATGAAAATCATTTTCTCAGCATCATGTTGTTCCAGATCTATATGGCTTACTAGTTATTTAACTATATAACTATATATATAGTCCAAACAGGAAGTGGACTCCACAAAGTTTAATCATAGCACAGTTCATGACTCTGTCACATTCAAAGACTGTCTGAGGAACAAAGAAGAGGAGAAGACATTGAAGTGTCAAATGAGGGCAAAAGGAGGTAAGGTGGAATGGCGGGATATGGAGTGAGGATATAAGGTGAGGTTTAAATGAGAGATCAAAAGCTAGTTCTCTGTCTGGCTGTGCGGACTGTGACAAAGACAAATCAGACTTATGAAGAAAAAATAGGCCAGGAAGTTCTGCTTCAAACAATTTCAGAGGGTAAAATTGTCTTTAAGGCCCTTCCTAAACAGATGTTTCCAGGTTCAACATGAGCTAAGCTCAATTGACAGCACAATTACAACAGAAAATAATTCAATTTTTTTTTATTTGAAATTAATCAGTGTTTTTGATTGAATCAAATAAGTGATTCAATGACTCACTTATAAGCTGTCTTCGAAGGCTGGGTCGTGTTTGTCGGCCACACTACTCTCCTACTTAAAGGAAAACAAATTTGGTTAGAGTAAGACACTTGCAATAAAAGAAGCTTCCAGTGACTCTTTCTGCAAGTCACATAGTTACATCCGTAGGTGGCGACAAGGTCTGTATGAGTGAATGAATGAATCATTCATTCATCTGATTCAATAACAGATTTTATAATCTTTGTTATTCTGAAAAGAGACAGTCTCGATGACATGTGTAGCCGACAAACACGACCCAGCCTTCGAAGCTTATAAGTGAGTTATTGAATCACTTATTTGATTCGATCAAAAACACTGATTAATTTCGAATCAAAGCAAGCGACTGTTTATATGCGCTTTGTTAGCCAATAAAATTTAAGTTACTCAATATTTTAATTTTTTTTTTTTGAACTTTTGTATAAAAGCAATAAAACACTCGCAATCATGATGAAGTAAGATATGAGGATATGATCTAGGTGGTAAATGATCTGTTGATGTTGCAGCCTATACAGTATTTAAATTCTTGCTTTATTTTATCCTTTTAAGTAAAAAGGTTTTTTGTGCGCTTGTTTGATGCCAAAGAAGGCATATGTTGCAGGTGGCACCGTCCAAATGTTTCTCTGAACCTCAGCCAATCTCAGTCAGATGAGCTGCTACATTGGATATTCTCCTTAAACAACATTCTTTCCTGACAAATCTGCAGGACTTTCATCAAAGGTACAATCAGGTCTCAAAACTTCCCTGCTTCCAGGGGGGAAAAAAAGGGAGGGGGGGAAGCATAAGTGAGGCAGACACTGAGATAATCTAAAGTGCAGGTAATCACAGAGCTGCTTTGATCATTCCTCAAATGTTGTAGAATAGGAGATGTAGCTCACTGCCGAGGACACTGTTCTGATGTGGAGACTTCGTTTCAGCTTCATTTTTCTGAGGTCAGTTTCATAAGTTGGAGCCTTTCTTTAAATGGAGAGATGTATATTCTCTGACTACAGTTTTAAATAGCCATCAGTAGCGAATGATGACATTTGTAGCTATATGGTGAAGCATCTACCACCACAATATACTACCACAAACTGTAGACCCTTAAAAAAAAAAAAAAGTAATGAATATCACAATGTTAGTGTATTTCGACTTGGCACAATAGATCTGTTATGCTGCTGCCGATATTGCTGCCACTGTCTATTATTGCTGTGGTATATATACTGAATGTTCAACATTTTTTAATCATCTCAAACTTGTGAACTTATATATATAATTATCTTCAAGCACACAATATCAGCTAATCAGATGATGTAAACGCCCAATAATTAATAACAATAAACAATAATTAAAGTGCTTACATCCTGCACAAACCTACTTAGGTTTGTAACAATTTTACAATGCCAGGGTTTTCATTGGCTGCCTGCAAACAATGTCTACTTTGACCCTCAAACACTGTAGTTGTCTCTGAGGCCTGGAAGACTTTGGTTTGTATGGTCGACACCTTGAGAAGACGCTGCATACTGCACTGTGAAAGTAAATCCACTTTGCATGGACTTCCAAAGGATGAGGACTTAGGGTCAAATTGATAAGGTAAAACTAACGCCATCATTACTGTTCGTATTGCTCTGTATATAAGTGCTGAGGAAGCCTCCAGAGCTGAAATTCAGGTATGGTAATGGCGTTTCGTTTCTGACACGTGCTGTAGGCAGTAGACCAATCACAACAGGCTGAGCCATCTGACCAGTTGGAGCAGAGTAGACACTGTGAGAAAAGAGGTGATGCTGCAGTATATATTATGAGTAAATTAAAGTGTTTTTTGACCTTGGATGCATGTAAACCTATTGTAGGAGACCTTCAAAACAAAATTAGGAACCTTTATAGCATAATAGGGGTACTTTAAAGGTAACCTATTATGCCCCTTTTTACAAGATGTAATAAAAGTTCCAGGTGTCCCCAGAATGTGTCTGTGAAGTTTCAGCTCAATGGATTTTTTATTATACAATGTTTTAACTGCCTATATTTGGGTGGGAGAAAAAATGCGCTGATTTGGTGTGTGTACCTTTAAATGCAAATGAGCTTGTCCTCCTCGCCCCCAAGCTCACGATTCCAATACACTGAAGCTGTGTCCAAAATCGCGTACTAAGTATGTACTATATTTGAATTTAAGTTTACTTCATGACCATTGAAAAAGTACATTCTATATAGTACGAATGCGTGTAGTATGAATGAAATCCGGACATACTACATCCGCCATGTTGTTACTGTCACATGACCACCAGCATCAGTTAACTCCATTCATGAATCATCTCCTGTAACACAAGAGAAGCTAACACAGCAAATATAACTCTCAAAATGGATCATTACAAACTGTTCTTGATGCAGCATATCAGATCACGTAGGTATGGCATGTATTTTGTGGATGTTTGCTAACATTCGATTCTGAATGAGTTTGATAGCATGCTGCACGGCTAACTGCTTTACGTGGCTAACGTAACAGCTACACGCTGTTGGAGAGACTCAGTAAGAATGGAGATGTGTTTATGAATTATACAGACTGCAAGCATTTTCGTGTTAAAAATGAAAATAACGACATGGCTCTGGTCCCCGTGAAAACAGTAAGAAACAATGGTAACTTTAGCCACATTTAACAGTACATTAGCAGCGTGTTAACGAAACACATTCACAAACATCACAAAATATATATGAAATTGGATCATGAACAGTTGGTATCGATCAATCTTTGAGAATCAACTTCTGTGCAAATCCTGTGTATTACTGACCCTGTGCAAAGCAGTCTGGTGTAAAATGACTTGCACATACTGATATATGAACTTATCTGGACACATTCCCTTCATAAATAAAATTACACCACTGCGTCCTTAGTGGCTCATATGCCAGGAGTTTATGGAGACTCATACTATTATAGCCATTAAAAGATCAGTAATAATGTTTACATAGCTGAGACATATCACAAGCTCAGGGACGGTTGTTCTTGAGTGCTGCTGTCCTGCAGAATTTTGCTCCGACACAACTCACCTTCCTTCACGTAGCTTTAGTAATCCTGAAGACATTCAAGTGTGTTTAATCAAGGTTGTACCTAAACTGTGCAGGACAGCTGCACTTCAGGACCAGTGTTACTGGTACACCGTTGTTGCTTGCTTAAACAAATTGGCTGCGCCGGGGGTGCAAACATACAGCTTTAGGAAGTGGTAGTTTTTCGTGGGCTCGTTTTTTCACATGCTTGCAGAGAAAGGCTTACCAAAAGCCTTTGGTTGTCCTTTTTCACGTTTTCTGGGTTGGTAGATGCACTGGGGACCCGATTATAGCACTTAAACATGGAAAAAAATCAGATTTTCATGATATGTCCCCTTTAATTTAAATACTCACAGTACTGCTCTATTTCAGTGCAGTAACACCTGGTAAAACTAGATAGTAGGTTGGTTAGTGATGGTGAGTGGTTAGTCAGTTAGATGCAGGCTACTGCACGCAAAAGTGGCATAATGGTTTAGTAAATTCTCCCTTCGATTTGTCACTGATCAAAGTGCCCTACTTAATTCTACACCATTTATTATGTGTGTGTGAAAGAATGACCTTTCAGTACCTCATGAGCTTGGACACGGTTTAAATGCTTCTCTCCCCCCTGGGTTCCCCCCATTTGACTGTCTTTACACACATGAACCAGCAGCAGAGGGCACCAGTGATCTTCTAAAGCACTGTCCACTGGCACAAAACCTGCTGGCTCTAGCACAGCAAATATCATCTTGTATTTGTGTGTGTGTGTGTGTGTGCATGGGTGTTTGTCTTTGTATAAATCTGATGTTTAGATTTCTGTGTGATTTGTTCTCGCAGCGTTTGCACAGATCATGTTTATGGGTGCACCTGTGACAAATGCATGTGTAGCAGTATTTGAGTACACGTGTTTACATAAATGTATGTGGGTGTTTCTTCAACTTTTATGTCCCAGGGGTTTATTTTCCACCATTTTTTCCACCACAACGAATTGTTCTGCTCTTGATAAAGTGTTTTTCTTTTTTTCTTTTAAAAAGAATCCTTTGTTGTTTGCCAAAGAAACAGAGGTCAAAAGAAACATAAAAAAGTAAAATAAAAAAGTATATAAATTAACCATAAGTCAACCAAGCATTTTTATTGTGCATTAAGCTATAATTTTGTCCAATTATGCAAAAATCTTGAAAATATTATTTGATTTTTTGGGGAGAGATATAGTTATGAAACTATCCTTAGAAAGTCTGCCATTTTATACCGAAAATGTTTAAAATGCCATTTCCATCACAGAATGTTTTTAAACGCAATACACAGTTTTATTTGGTGGAAATGTTCATGACTTTCAGAAAAAAATAACAGAATTATCCTGTGATGCATGTATGTTTACTGTTGGACACTGTTAGTGGATAGATTAAACTAGTGAGAGTGTAAAAGTGGCCATAGTTGAAGAAACACCCATTACACACCACGTACACAGCAACAATTGTGGTGAAAGTTGTTATCTTGCTGTGCTCATTCCTATCACATGTTGTGAGCTGTCTGGGGGTCTACAGCAAACCTCCTAGAGCTCCACTAGTCTGGCCACCAACCCTCTGGAAAATTCCGTATCTCTGCATCTCCCATTTCCCTTCTCCTCAGGGGTTTTTGCTCCTTATCTCAATAAAATACATTAAAAGGAAGATTAATGTGGGAGACCTTTTAGAAGACTCAAGAACTTGTAGGAGGGCGAGTCCTGGGAACCCTACCAGAGGAGCAGCAGATGCTAAAAGCATAAAGACACTTACCATAAATTCCTTGGTTTTCTTGTATGTGAGATCACAAGGTTGTAACATGTAAACTTTAATAGGCCCCAGTGCTGTATGAATTATTCAGAATTGAGTGCTTTCCCCTTTTTAACTGTGTCTAATACTGAATGTACATGGCTATAATGCAATAAACAAGACAGGACAAGCCCCACATAATAGATAAATAGTCATTTGCAAGGCTTTCATGCATACTGGAGCCGCAAAAAGGAAGATAAACTCTCACCTTCACTTGACATTTGAAGTTTATGTGACAATTTATTAACAATTAGAAGTCATGCATTATGAAATCTTATTGTCTGAGATCAAATGTCTATAAAACACAGTTTCCGGTGTTCCTATCCTGTCATTATTGCCTAGAAATAAAAACTGTGAAAATACAGTACATTTTAACACTCTTAAAAATTCCAAAAGGGTTTTTTCATGCAACGATGCCATAGAAGAACCATTTTTGATTCCCCAAAGAAACTTTCAGTAAACAGTTCTTAAAAGAACCATTTTTTTTCTTAGTACGAAGAACATTTTAATAATCTAAAGAACCTTTTTCCACTATAAAGAACCTTTTGTGCAGTAGAAAGGTTCTATTGATGTTAAAGGGTTAGTTCACCCAAAAAGAAAATTCTGTCATTAATTACTCACCCTCATGTCGTTCCACACCCGTAAGACCTTCGTTCATCTTCGGAACACAAATGAAGATATTTTTGATGAAATCCGATGACTCAGTGAGGCCTGCATTGACAGCAAGATAATTAACACTTTCAAATGCCCAGAAAGGTATAAGGACATATTCAAAAAGTTCATGTGACTACAGTGGTTTAACCTTAATGTTATGAAGCGACGAGAATAGTTTTTGTGTGCCAAAATAAACAAAATAACGACTTTATTCAAACAATATCTAGTGATGGGCAATTTCAAAGCACTGCTTCATGAAGCTTCGAAGCTTTGCGAATCTTTTGTTTTGAGTCAGTGGTTCGGAGCGTGTATCAAACTGCCAAAGTCACGTGATTTCAGTAAACGAGGCTTCGTCACGTCATAAGTGTTTTGAAATGTTTCGAAATTTCAATGGTTCATGTGACTTTGGCAGTTTGATACAGGCTCCGAACCACTGATTCGAAACAAAAGATTCGTAAAGCTTCAAAGCTTCATGAAGCAGTGTTTTGAAATTGCCCATCACTAGATATTGTTGAATAGGTCGTTGAATAAGTCGTTATTTTGTTTTTTTGGCACACAAAAAGTATTCTCGTCACTTCATAACAGGTTGAACCACTGTAGTCACATGAACTGTTATAAATACATCTTTAGTAGCTTTTTGGGCATTTGAAAGGGTTAATTATCTTGCTGTCAATGGAGGCCTCACTGAGCCATCGGATTTCATCAAAAATATCTTAATTTGTGTTCCGAAGATGAACAAAGGTCTTACAGGTGTGGAATGACACAAGGGTGAGTACTTAAAGACAGAATTTGCATTTTGGGGTGAACCAACCCTTTAAAGGTTCTTCATGGAACCATCAATGGCAATATAATTATCATCATGTTATGGCAAACAATACATTTCGATATACAATTTTCCATCTAAATAAAATAAAAATAAACACTAAAAATTAAAATAGCTTTAAAACATTATAATTAATATTCATTTTGAGATTTTCTAAAGATTACAATTACCAGTATTGACAATATATTCTTTGTGTTTTTTAATATGAACTTTAAGTGAGCAATAGATGATGGCGAAGGTAATCTAAATGTAAAAATATCTGAAATGAGCATGTATAATTAAATGAAATTATTTAAAATTAAATAAATTCCAGATTTAATGAACTTTTAAAGATTTTTTAAAGCCAGAACAATGAGAAGTATGAAAAAGTAACATTCAGTGCCATGTTAGAAATCACAAAGGATAAACAAATTACAAAAATAGAAAAAAATCAGTGTGACTGCATTAATACAATGAATGGTAAACAGATTAATAGCTCTGTCAAACAGGTATTGATCAGATGTTTGCTTCTCAATTGATTTTGGTCATAGCTCAGCCAAGAGGGGAAAAAAACACAACAGTCTTTTACCACCAGACCACTGAAAGAAACTTTCACCCTCTGTCTTTCTCTTTTCTCTATCCTGTTGCACAGTGGTAGAGTAATTGACCATCGGAAAACCTTGGCTCTCAGAGTCAGAGGATAATATATCAGTCAATAACCCAGAAGAAACCATTAAAGCTGGAGAATGTTAGCCAATCTCAGGGAAGAAAAACAAAGTTCAAGCCTCTGTAATCTTCTCTTTAAAATGATCAATAAATCAAATTAAAGTTTGGGGTGTGTGAGGAGGCTAAATAAATCCTTGTAACCACCTGCAGCTTTAGAGCCTTCAAAACCCAGACGTTCGGGACATTGACGCATGTGTTTGCAGACGCATCCCCACATACATTTGTACACCAGAAGTCCTGTATTACAACTATAGCAGAATTACCCTTCATAATTCATAACTGCACATTCCCAACTTCATTAATATGATATCGGAGCAAACGTTGACAAATAGCTCTTCTGATTTAACGCAGGTGTAGAAACAGGTGCCCTGTCTGGGACTGGCTGAGCTGACCACCAAACATTTCCCCTTCTGCTTCCACAAGGTGTCCCATCATAAATTACTCATGACATCATATCCTGCGCACATGATGGTTCCATGCACGCAGAGTAGCTTTCCTTGTTAACACTGAAGCAATGGGCTCTGAATTTTTCAGTGGCCTTGAATTATTCAAAAAAAGAAGAGTAATTGAACAAATTCAAAGAAGGAACGCGTCTGGTAAAGAGGGAGTAGTGAGTCATGTCTCGCAACTTTTTATATGTTTTTCTATGGCAAAGCAGAGGTTGTAGGTCAGAGCAGGCGGCTAATGGTGCATTGTGGGAGCTGTGGTGTAACCACAGTATGAATGTTTGAGGTTTAGCGGGCACGGCGTCTCACCATAAACATAATTATCTTGTTATCTACTCCCCAACCGTGCATATCGCCATTACACACAAGCAGACACACTTGTTTCAGTGATTTTGTGTGGGGTGTAATGGAGTTTTCTCATTAGGAGGAGTTGTGGGAGTATTTTTTGGTGTATAATGATATGAAGAGGAAGGTCATTTTTCCTCCAGCAGACTGAAACGTCAGGCACCAGTATTCAGTCAGTCAGCTTTCTGATGAAATTAACGCCGCTCTTCACCCATCTTCTCCCTCTAAGCAGATTACGGCACTTCAGGGACATTATTTCGACTGTTTATCACTTCACACACCAATTGAAATGAATTGGAATCTATGGCAGAGAGAATCTTTGAAGAAATCAATGTAGTTTGCGTGGTGTTATTAGGATGCCATCTTTAGGTGGACATTTGGATAGATGGACAACTGAAGTCAATATAAGAAGAAATAAAACAACACTTTTGCCAGGTTTAAGGTTTAAACAATTTCAGGTTTTAATCCCACAAAATAATAATAAAAAATAATATAATTATTCAATCATTTAAGAAATATTTTTACAAAATTATTTTAAAAAAGTATAAATATTTATATTTAACAAAAATATATATCAGTGGATGTCCTGTATATGCAGGAGCAGGGATGAATTTTTATACATTTATTTATTTTGTGATATCTCTGGAGCGGAGAGCTGTGCAGGAGAGAACATTGCTTCTGTACAACAGGATCTGCCACTGAGGATAACATCACTGAAAACAAAATATCCAGTAGTGAGAGAAGAAATCCAGTAGGCATCGCCACTCATTAAATCATGCTAATGAAAAGAAAACTCCTGCTCTGTATTAGATACATCCCTGCCGCTAGTTATTTTTCCTCATTTTCAACAGAAGAAAGGGCTTCATAAAGTGTTGAGGACAAAATCGTCCATGGAAAAAATGGTAGGACATGTTCCCAGTGCCATTTATGCTTATGCTTGAAAATATTTACCAACACACAATTCTGCTGCAAGTATAAAGCCTTTAAATGATATTCTACTAGCCAATTCTATATCAAAATAGAAGAGTAACTGAAGTAAATGAACAAATAAACAGTGTTGGAGGCAACGCATTACAAGTAACTTGAGTTATGTAATCAGATTACTTTTTCAAGTAACTAGTAAAGTAATGCATTACTTTTTCAATTTACAACAAAAATATGTAACACATTACTTTTTATGAAAAGTAACTAAGTAACTTAGTTACTTTTTTAGGAAGTAACACAATATTGTAATGCATTACTTTTAAAAGTAACTTTCCCCAACACTGCTAATAAATAAACATCCTTTTAAATATGCAACATGACAACATAATGTAAAAGCTAATGTAAGTTAATGCTGCCTGCACGTGCTATCGAAATGATCATAAATACAAGTTTCCTAGTTGGAAACTGGATATGAGCGCTTTCTCAGAGATCATTTTGATACCTGAGTTTCCGAGTTGGGAGTGCCATAAACTTTAAACATGGCGAAGGGGAGAACGATTGCTGTTGTAATTGGTATTCTTTATTAGTTTTTTCCACAACAGCTACATTGCCTTGTCTTGTTGTTCAAGTGGTCCATATTTATTATTATTATTATTTTTCTTTTTTTAAATCTTGGTAAGGGGAGGATTCAGTGCAAAATAGCCTCAGACATGTTTACTGCAGCTGCTGTTTTCAGCACACATGAGGAGAGATCCATTATCACACATTTTTAAGAGTCTGACAGCTTAATGGCATTTTTGGATGGTATGAAAGACAGCAGGCTGAAGCGCCCCTAAATAGAGTGTAGCAAAGCCTATGGTATGTAGGCACTCTTACTCATGTAAACAATAAATATCTGTGGCCCTATATAAGGCACTTCCTGAGGTGGCAATGTTTTACAATCCTGCAGAGAAAACTGGGCATAGATATCTATAAATCACTTCTAGCGTGAGCTATTTTGGTTCAAAAGAGCACTGTAAAGCCAGTCAAAACGTACCCCCGTCATGAAAGAATGATGGAAATAATGATCTTTCTCTTACCAAAAATGATCATTCAGTGATCCCAACTGAACTTTGTAGTTGACAGAATCCTTATTGGTTCTGAAGTTCTTATTTAGCTGCTGTAGCTCAACCATGGTTGCATATTCTCTCTCACTGCTCAGTGCACTGTGGGGTGTTTGTATGGTCTTGAAGATTAGAGGTGACAGCGGTTCCCATGTGGCCTCTCTGGGAACGCTGTCAGACAGCCGCACTGTACACACATGCAAAAAATACACACATACACTATAAAATGGGCTATAACTTCATTCCAACTGTTGCTTTTTACTGTTTGATTGAAAGCACAGCATTTGACACAGTCTTAAACCCTTCTTCTGAGCCACTGTATGCCAACACACAGACAAGAATACATATGAAGTAGAGTGTGTTTTACTAATAGCTCCGCAGTGGGTTCTCCTTTTATGCCATTTGTATGGTAGTTTTTTCTCCCCATCTGTCACCAGCACAATCTCATGTCTGATCTGACAGTGGATTGGGTGTTTAGTATGACTGACAACTCTATTCTTAACAGAACGCGTCTTACTGTAAACCACAGGGATAAATTCAAAAGACATTCATAGGACCCAAGAGGCTCAGCGTTCACACATCCTCAACCTGAATGGACTCAACCACCAGGCAGGCTTGTATTTGTTTGCTTCCCAGTGTTATTTTAGTATTTTATTTAGTTTCAGTTTATAGTAATTTTGTCATGTGCTTTTGTATTTTTTTTTTTTTAAATATTATTCTTTAGTTTTTTATTATTTTAGTTCAGTTCAGTTTTATATGGAGGCCCTAAAGGGACATGCGAGATTTGCGAGAGAACGCAAAAGCATTGATTTCCCCCCAATTTATTAAACTAAAGAAATAAACATAAAATGTTTAGTAGTCAGTATAAATGATAGTCAGTATGTCAGCATGTGCTTGTAAGTGATACAAGTGTAACCAGTTCAAACAAACACAGCCAACGAAAGATTAAGGTCCAAAAATCTGTTCTAGGGAAGGCGGATCAGAACGAGAACTCCTCGAGTGCGGCGGTGGTCTCCCGCAACCTCCATATCCCTCGAGAACTCCGGTAGCCTCATGACAGACGACAAACGCCAACAAGCACCAAGTCTCCTCCCGCCATCAGTTCGAATGAGTCCCTTTTTGAAAGCGTGTTGATTTCGTGCAGGTGCAACACTACGTCAGCCAATCACCCGCAGTCTGCCAGTCACCTGTAGCTCGGGTAGAAACACACAGTGACTCACTGAGACGTCACACCTTCCATCTCATATTTTTTTTTCCATCACCATGTTCCTTTAGGGGCTCCATAGTTTTAGTTTTCATTTATTTCCAGTTAGTAATTTTAGTGGTTCAACATAAGCTTATTTCTATATTTTTGTTTAGTTTGTTTTTCATCTAATATTGATATTTTATTTCAGTTTTATTTCAATTAACAAAAATGTTAGTTAATGATAATAAGCTTTTTGCTCGTTGTTTTTTAACGGCTGTGGTTTAGTGGTTAGAGTTAGAGGTCTCCACAAGAAGCAAGCCACGTGGCATTGTCATAGTGCCCTTGAGAAAAGCACTTAACCCAGGTTGCTTCAGGGAGAGTGTCCCTTTAAAATGCATATGGGTTTGTTTTATGGCAACACTGGCTACATTTATCTATTGCCTAATTTTCATATTTTCAGTTAAATTTGCTATGTTATTTACATTATCAGCCACGGGTTTGAACGGGCAACTTCCTAAATGAATTAAATGTGTGAAATACCCTACCCTGGCATGTTCATCTGAAGTAAACAAACAAATGGATGCAATTTTAATGAAACAGTGCAGGCTGTCTTCAAATTGCATGTTGATTAGAGTGCAATTATGACAAATAAATAAAAATCTGATTCATTTTGACCTGACATTTCAAAAAATCAGCTCAGACCAAATCGGAAGTGAAAATGTCACCTTTGTCATCCAAAGAAAAGATCAGAGAAAATATATGTTGTTGTGTAAAACAACAACAACAATAAATAGTTAATTTAACATCGGACAAATAAAGTTATCATTTACCAAATTTGACATCTTTGCCGTTTCCTTATTTTTAAATCACAATTATTATATTAGGCTGTGTGTCCACCAAAGCGTTTTCTCTTTTTTTTTTTTTTTCCCCTGAGGCTATCATATTTTTTAAAATACCAGCAGTGTGACGAGGCACTGAGCATCTATTTCCAGTCGCAGAGAGTTGAAGAATGTTCAACTTTGGGTAAAACGCAGTGCTCATCACTGTCACTTTTTATCCAGCTGTCCAATCAGAGTGGCGCAGGGTTGGGACAAATACCACACCAACCAACAATCACATTCTGCTTGTACAATGATAACAAATGACAACAAGAAGCATATACATCTTATCATCCAAAACTAGTGCCAGAGCAAGTATGTTACATTTTTATATTCACAAACAAAGTCAGATACTAGTAACAGTTCCGCGGATATTCTGTATAATAGCACATATAGCTCTAAAGCGCCTGAAGCAAGGCATTTTCAGCTAGCTAAAAACTCTTTGGTGGACACAAGGCCTTAGACTAGACAAGACAAGCTGTCTGCACAGATCTTCAGTGAAGACCTCAACAACTAGAAAAGTCCTCAACACAGATCACTATGGCCAGCTATGAATGTGTCATACCAGGACCAGCCAGGACTGCAACAAAGAATCAGGATCATTGTGCTTATGGCCACTGATAAACGGCAGCTCTACCTTCATGTTTCAACCTGGTGGACAAACTACAACTCCTCCATGTCCACCTAATGCCGGCGTGACGACCTGATCTTCAAGCAGAAGGAGCCGAATGCATTTATTTTTTTTTTTTTAAATATTAAAACTCAAACCTGACTTGTGATGCTCCCAAGCTTTTTTCTTTTTTTCTCAATTTCTGTCACCTGATGGACTTTGGGCTCCTTGCCACCGTCACCTTTGGCTTGCTTAGCTGGGGTTTTAAAGACACTTGGGGCCAGATTTACTAACAGATTTCCTTCCATATGGACTAAACCGCTAGATTCATATGGATTAGTTTTATGATCTCTTTATGAACTTTTTGAAACTTCAAAGTGTAAGCTGCAAAGGCAGTCCATGGAAGGAAATCTGACAGCATTCTGTCATCAAAAATATCTTCATTTGTGTTCCGAAGATGAAGGAAAGTCTTACGGGTGTGGAACGACATGAGGGTGAGTAATTAATGACAGAATTTTCATTTTGGGGTGAACTAACCCTTTAAATCTGCAGTGGTACAGCACCCACATGGTACAAGCCATAGCTCTCAGAAAATTAAGAGTTTACACGTTGTAATTACAAGTTATACAAGCACTTTTTACAGTTCAGAATCGTTACAGTAATTGGGGTCCATTATATAAACTCTTGATGTCTGTGTCACATGCGAAGGAAAAAAACACATCAGATTTGGACCGTGGTGTGAACGTATGCAAAGACTCTATTGTATTCTCTAATGTGAATTGTATTTAAAATACTGCAGCAAACCCTCAGTCCCACATCTCTCTCCCTTTCCAGAAACTATTCTCCAGTCGGGACGGAAGGGCCACTCATTCAAACGCCACATGTTGTTTTATGTGGTATATGACAGTTGTCGGGGGAGTGCTGTGTGCTGGATTTAGAATATATCTCATACCCAGGGTTGTGGATAATAGCTTACAAGGGAGGCGTATGATTGGTAACGGGCGTTAATGAATTCCCGTGTAACATCTGCCGAGATGCACTCCACATGCTGGCTATTAAAGGGAGGTGATGGAAAGCACTCTTTCGGCAGACATTAATTGCTGCCTCCACCAGATGCCAATTCTCCCTCCTGGTAGGTAGTATTTTGATAGACAGAGTGGATTGCTCTTGTCTGACATAAAAAGAAAAATATTTGAAAGATGATGCAAGCACCCAGTCTTGTCTCCTTTGGTCTTCATCTCATGAACTAGATTTTTCATAAACCTGGAATGGGCTCCACCCCACGATTCAGTTTCCCAGGGTTCCCTGGTGTTCTGTAATTAGTCTATTTAACATTGTTTGTCTAAACAGAGTGCTACATTGATAATTTTCACAGCGTTGCGCTGGTGTTTGTTTGAACCTGACAGCAGAGGAGAATGGCGGGCTCATGTAAAGCCGCTGTGGGGGCGTTTATGAGTCATGCTGTCGGTGAAACTGCAAAACAGTGATGGGCGAAGCTCATTAGTGACCTTGGATACAGCAAAATCTGAATCACGGCCATTCCAGAACATCATCGTTCCTTTCACATATTGATTGTGTCACAGACGCCCTTGATAGGGTCTCTAAGTCCTTGGACTTAATTTCTTTCGATCTCATTCAGTCTTGAAGAAATACTTGTCATGGTTGTGTTGTGGACTGAATTATCGGCTTAACCTGGAACAATGATATGAATTAGTCTGCTGTACAATTCACTTAGCAGATCACAGAGGTTCAAACCACATGCACTTAGCATGTGTTCTACAGCTTCACTAATCATTCTGAGCCATTTCTACATTAGCTAACGCATAAACTGCAGACATAACATGATGAAGAGTCTACGCATTAATGCTTCTAAATTTTGATGGGGTACAGTTAAATTGGTGTGGGGTCTGTTTGCTTTGTTGTTGTTTTATTACTGTTTAATAAAATTTTTGGTCATTATTGTTAGTTATTTGTTGCGTTGTCATGTAAAGAGCTCATCTTTTTACATCTGTTGATTGCCACTGTTCTTAACGATTGTGTGTCAAGTGTTGAGGCCTACAGTATGTTCAACCACTTAAAAGTATATCCTGGATACCTTTGTTTGTATGACTTGTATGTTTCTTTACAAACAAAGATATCACAGTTCACTTAACATATTAAGTTTCCTATAAGACTATATACATATACAGTTATGAAAACAATTTGTGTTACGAAATGAAAATCTGCTGAACATGAAATATGATGTTGTCTTGACAAATTAATTGGCTAAATGAAGCATTTTGCATTTAGTGAACAAACAAATTCAAATGGATAAAGTACAGTTAGTACAATTATTAAAGGGGTGGTTCATTGCGATTTCACTTTTTCAACTTTAGTTAGTGTGTAATGTTGCTGCTTGAGCATAAACAGTATCTGCAAAGTTACAGCACTGAAAATTCTATGCATACGGAGATATCACAGTACGTAAAACAAATGCAATAGTATGTCATAAAAGCAAGATGACAACATGAAAAGTTATAACCGTAATTAAACGAAACTATACCTGTTCTATCTTCATGCAGCATATATTCTATGGCTCTGTAGGATCTTACAACAGTTCCCACACGAGCGATTTATAGATTATCATGACAGAATATGCTAATCAATAACTTTACGATAGTTAACCCCACATCAGCAGCATAAATTCATCAACTAACCGTTCAGAAGCGTCCTGTTTTATTTAAAATGTTGTCACTTCTTCTTGAGTGTTTCCATCATTGTCCGACTCCGTTTTGAACATAAAAGGCTGAACAGTTTCTGACATTTTCAGTGAGTCTGCGTGAGGTAATGTGAGGCGCTGCTAAGTGCTAACAGGAGCTCCTGAAACTCCGCCCCCTTTTGAGAGCAGCAGCTCATTTGCATGTAAAGGGACACACAAAAACAGAGCGTTTTTGCTCACCCTCAAAAAGCGACAAATTTAACATGCTATAAAAAATGATCTGTAGGGTATTTTGAGCTAAAACTTCACATATACACTCTGGGCACATTAGAGACTTATTTTACATCTTGTAAAAGTGGCATTATAACACCCCTTTAAGAAAATAGTTGAGCAAACTTAAAAATTTGAATGCATCAAACTGCCTTGGATTTTTTACGTTTTCTCAACAATTTATTATTATTGTTATTTATTTATTTATTTATTCATTTATTTTTACAGTGCAATGCCCTCATTTAATGCTTGAATTCTTGCAAAGGAGTTAAAACACAAGAATGGAGGGTCTTAAAAATGTTTCAATAATTCAGTAAATCAAAAAAATATATATATTTTTATGAGATGTATTTGTAGTGTGAACTGGTATTTATACACTACCAAAGGATTGGAGTTGGTAGGATTTTCTTAATGTTTTTGAAGTGTCCTATAAATGAAAGGCTGCATTTACTTGATCAAAAATACAGTAAAACAGTAATATTGTGAAACATTATTATAACAATAATAAAAAATAATAATAATAATAATAAAAAAAACTATATTTTAAAAAGTAATTTATTCCTGTGATGGAAAAGCTGAATTTTCTGCATCATTACTTCACACACACACACACACACACACACACACACACACACACACACACACACACACACACACACACACACACACAGGTTTATTTTGCTATCAAAGTGAGGACATTCCATAGGCGTAATGGTTTTTATACTGTACAAACTGTACATTCTATCCCCTACACCCCTACACTACCCCTACCCCTAAACCTACCCATCACAGAAAACATTCTGCATTTTTACATTTTTAATAAAATATTGTTTAGTATGTTTTTAAAACTATCTTAAATATGAGGATTCATGAAATGTCCTCATATATTTAATGTTTATGTCGTAATACCAGTGTAATACCCATGTCAGTATACAAATTTGTGTCCTCATAAATCACAAAAAGGCGCGCACACACACACACAGAATAAATTAGGAAATCTTGGATTGCGCAAGACGAGACAAAATAGATTGTGCCCCTAAAATTACTAGAAATTACCTCAAAAAACTTGCAAATTCTTCGTATTATTCATGCACTGCCTTCAACACTTGTTGGAATGCCACGTTTTTGCCTCCCTGAGATCTCCTGGCATCCCCAGCATGTCATTGCTTTGACAACTACCATTCTGCAGCCAATTTACACACCTGCTGCGTGAATGACAGTAAATCAATACAGGCAGTGTCACATTTTGGCTGCAAGCTTACTGTCCAGTCATGAAACTGGGCATGTGTGAAAATCCCCATGCATGCTGTGAGTTTGGATGGGTTTCAGTTCTACAGTTGGCGATTTCAGTGTGTGTGTTATGTGTGTTACGCTGTTTAAATAAGTGTGAAGACCAGCACAAGAGAGAAAGGCATTATCTGTTGTCAAAATATTAAGAGCTCATAGATATAGCAAGCTCAAAGATTTAACTGGCATTGCTGATTTATGTTTTACAAAATATTATAAGAATATTGATGTTTAAAGATTAAATATGAATCATGCATAATGTAACTGAGCTATTATTTCTTCTTTGCCAACTGTTAACTGTTCCTTTGAACTTTAAAGGGGTCACATCATTAAAAAAAATCAAACCTTTTATTTTATTTTATTTTTTTAATTAAAAGGGTTTGATGAACAATGTTAAATTTAAAAATAAAAATAGCAGGGAAAAGGTAGTTTAATTCTAAAGGTGTCAAAAAGAGGGTGGAAATATGAATAAAGTAAAACAAAATCAACTTCTAGTTCTTTTGGTACAAAAAAATTAACAGTCTATTAACACTGTGTTCAACATGTGGTAAATTCTTACTGACACGCAGTCGCATTATGTGCTGATAACGTGTTCTTCCATCATCGTGATGGACTTATCTTAGAGAGAACTTCAACTTTAAAAAATAAAACATTCCTCGCTTCAGGCAAAATTCTGCCTCTACCCACAACCTCTCCTCCAGTGTAATCTCCCGAGCACCATAAGAGTGCAATCTGTGATGACCACGTGCTGCTGCGGCCCCCTCATGCGGCACTAACACACATAGGAGAGGCCATAAATGCTCCTCCATTCCACTCTCAGAGCTCCAGCACAGACGTCAGGGGACAATATGATTAACCCCCCATGCCACGGTTCACCAATGCCTGGCAGGCAGAGTTGAGAGCTCTGCTGAAGAAGGGACATCCCTGGAGGTAAACTCAGAAACCTCCACCCCCGTCCCTAGTGCACACATGCCCACACACTATATAGGATCAACTGCCAGTCACTGCACATTCTGCAGTGGTCAGCATGCTGTTGTGGAAAGGGCCGTGATAATGAGATACAGAGATAAAGAGTCGATAGTGTGGAAGGGTCTAAGCTGACCAATCAAACTGTGATGAATACTGTCAGTAGAGGTGGTTCAATCTAAGATTTAGTTTGCATCATCGTCACTGATATGATTTCATCATATTATAAAAAAAAAAAAAAAACACTCATTCATGGAAACTAATCATTTAGAAATGGTCATGGTATTGACGTCATAACCATTAACCATAACCATATTCAATCTGAATACACACATTTTTCAACTGTAATTATAATAACAAATGTTTCTTGAACACTAACTTAGAATATTTCTAAAGGATCATGTGACACTGAAGGCTGCAGTAACAGATTCTGAATATTCAGCTTTGCCATCACTGGAAAATACTGACTTTTAAAAATGTTAAAATAGAAAACAGTTGCAATAATAGTTCACAATATTATTGTGAACTACACTCAATATTATTGAGTGTATTTTGATCAAATTCTTCATAGGAAAAACATCGTTACAGAGGTCATGCTACTAAAAAACATGAAAATAAATAAAATATTTTATTAATATAATCATATTAATATTTCTATCATGATAACTCGCGGAAGATTTTTAGCATGGTAATGGATATGACAATGTAAATTTGGAATTGGCGGAATAGATCTGCTCTGCTACTGCCAATATATATATATATATATATATATATATACATAAAATTACCCATAGCAGATCTGTACGGGTGGAGCTGGGGAAGGTTGAGGGTTTCGGAGGAACTCCGAAAGTGCACTGAAAGTGCACTGTGAACTGCTATAGTGAATGCTAATCAGCCATTTAAATGTTGTGAGCAGCAAGCTCATTGGCTGCAGATGCGACATAAACCAATCAGCTTACGCCAAGTAGTTAACGCTGTGAATATCATCAGTTTGCGTTAAAGACTCATCAACCTGTGCCATCTAGGGTTTCATGACAGAACTAAGCATTTATATATAAATCATATATATAAATCATATATTTTTTAATCTCTAAATGACATAATGATGTGGAAAAAATAGGAAAAGTTTACAAATGTGAGCAGATGACAAGACAAATCCACTGTCCAGAAAATCCACATGGCTTTCAAATGCAGCAATATCAGGTACAGTCCAATTGCCTCTTGTCTCTGACTAGACAATTAATGAGACACTGTCCTAACAGCCATAGACAAATTGTGACCTCAGACAGCAGCGGCTGAACATTCTAAGTAGAGCTGAAGCTCATTCACTAAATCTGGTGACAGGTTGTCTGAGGGAACCAGCGAGGTGATCTCATTACTTGCTTATCATACCTGAGTCATATACAGACAGCAACAGCACATCAAACCTACAGTATGTGTGCGCGCAGGTATATGTGGAAGGGCACGTGGCTGTTCTGTGTGCGGATGAGTGAGTCCCTAGTCTGAGGTGAGAAAGAAATTGCATTGTTTAGCAAGAAAAGAGGCGTCTGGGGTCAGACCGCATCTGCAGAGTGGTAATAGATTAGAGGCCTATCAGGTGTGGATCCTGTAGACAAGTGGTCTCAGCGTGTGCTCTCCACTCACATCTTTAATTTCATTCACGGCGGGACATTAATGCACTGGATACAGCACAAAACAAAGATACAGTCTTCAGTAATAGCTCTGAAAATCTCAAATACAGTATTTATATCTGTTATTGTGTGGCGGAAGGATTTCTTTCATCCAACACACATGCGTGAGAGGTATTTATTGGCTTAGGGAAATGTTTTGTGTCATAGGAGTACTGCGGCGCTTGTCTTGGTCCAATCCAATGAGGTAAGAACTTTGTGACAGGTCTCTTTCTGAGAAACACCTCCTGCAGAGCAGCTCAATTACAAGTGCCAATCTATTGAAGTACTAAACAGACTAAACCAAAGGACACACACATACATCAAATATTACAAATATCAGACAACATTTTGTGAATATGGAAACACTGTGTGTTTCTGCCTCTAAAAGGAACATGATTGTTTTAAAAGTTTATGTGAATAGAAATAATCTATAATATTAAAGTGGTTATATCATAGTTTGTTTGTTTTTTTATTTAAAGCTGCAGTCCGTAAGTTTTGCCTCTTTGTCGCCTGTTTGAAACCTGCAATTGCAATTATTTATGGAATTATCATCTTTACGTGGGTTGTGCATCGGCACGCCTCCTCAGCGCGGATGAATCTAATGTTTGCTGTCAATCACCACATCAGTGTGGATACTGTACTTCACATGCGATATAGCCTACTAGCTGGGACTCGTTCTCTCTTTAAACACACGTAATGATGCAAATACAAACGGCGGCATGCTCGAATTTCCCGCGAAAACCCCACCAGTACCACTCGGATTAGAACACTATTACAAGCTTACCGTTGTGAATTGGGCTAAGGTACACTAAAAAAAAAAATGATTTTTTGATGCTGTTCACTTTATTTAAACAACTTATTTTGATTTAACACCATTGTATTAGGTTTCTGGTTCAAATTTAATTGCTTCATGTTAAATTGACTTGAAACGATTACTTTTTGACTTAACTTGATGTTTCATATTAAAATAACATGTTTCAATCAAGTAAACTCAACCAGGACTCAATCAAACAGGACTTTCACTTCCCATCATGCTTTGCAAAGGGGCTGATCTGGGAGAGTAAATGTTGAAATAAAGTGTTATTTTAAGCAGTTTTTAGCAACATGAGAAAATGGAGGGACTTTTTAATGTTTACTGTTCTATTATGTTGGTACTTAAAAGTTTCTGTTATGTTAATAGTTTTGGGGTTACCACTGTGGTGAAGTGTAGAACATGTGCTTGGGTTGAGGACCTGCTAACAACAATTAAAGTTGTTTTAATAATAAAAACAATTATTTTGGGCATGCCATAGATGGAATAAAACCATCTTCTGGCTAACACCTAACAAGAGTCTTTACAGAATAAAGATTTTGTAAAAGTTGTGAAAATTGTTCTTGAACACATCCAGTAAATAAACTATTCAATTAAACTGGATTATTTGTTTTAATTTTAGGATAATTAAACTTAATGGTTTTGGACAAAATTAAGAATGTTAACCTGATTCAACTAAATGGCATTGAGTTAACCTTATGTAATAAATTTAAGTTAACTGAAATAAATAATGTTAATTAAATGCAACATAACCAAATTACGTCGAACCTGCAAACCTGGTTTTTTAAAAAATTGCAATTTTTATCAAAAAAAGAAAAAAAAAAAAGAACATAATTGGCTTTATTCACCAAATCGTGCAACCCTACTCTACCCAGAGACCTGAGATACAGTATATCCAACCACCTAAAACACCATATCATTGCCCTAGCAGCAACACCCTGGCAACACTCTAGCACCTTAAAACGAGCTAAAAACACTCCAAACATGCTTTTGTGCATCATTCTCTTCAGATAACGCTATCAGTAATATTATTGTCTGATAATTTGTGGTGACAAAAAAAATTAATACAGGATTGCAAATAATTTGTAATCCTAAATTCTGCATTGTACATTCGTCCCATGTTAATGAATCTGACATGCAAACTTCCCACCAGCCGCTCCTAGAGCACTGGGTTCCACTAATACTGTCATTTGTCCTTCATCCTACCGACCGTCAACTGCAGAGTAATTACATTTTAAACGATTCTGCACACAACTGCTGAGGCATTACGTTTTTAATTCGCACAAATCACACAGAGAACAAAAATCTAATGGGAGTTGGGGGATAAGAAACATTCATTCAGTATTCCATTCCCTGATAAATGCACACAAGTTATCCGCGCCTCTGGTGTCCATTTATAATACTTTGAATATTTATTTATTTTGCCAACTCTGCATAATCATTTTGGCTATAGGTAATATCAGAAAAAGTCAGAGTTCCACTGTATGCATTATTCATAAAGGAATGGAGAGGGAACAGGATTTACAAGATAGCACTGAAATTTACCAGAGTCATCTCTCTCTTTATCGTGCACAAAAGCCTCTCGGACAAGGAGAAAAAAAGGCCACTAGATAGAAATGAATGTGTGTAATGAGCAAAATTATGGGAGGATGAGGTAATAGAGATTAATAACTCGCAGTAGCCTATTCATTTGCCACTGAAGCCAAGTCAGGTGCACTTTGTACTTAAAAATAACCTTCCAATGTCTGCCTCTTGGGTCAGATTTACTTGCTGTGACTTAAACTTGGTTGACTAGCAAACCATTTATAACGTCACACATAGAGCAATTATTCTAATATCATTTAATCAGGATATAATTGTATAGGACCCCAAGAAGAGGAAAAGGCCAATCATTTTGAAGTGACGTTTCCGCTGTGAATTATTTCCTCATTTTTCATCCTGCACTCTTGACCACTGTGTCTCACATTCACACTGGCTCATTTGTAGGGTAAGGTGCAAAGCTGTAGATCAGAGATAAATGACTTCATTAAAGTGTGGCTCACACTGTGCCTGAATGATTCCTGTATCCCCGTCGTGCCACGAGAGATTATGAACTTCATAAGTCAATATGTTTCGATAATAGGATAATGCTCGCCAGTTCGTCACCTAAAAAGATGGGTTGATGGGATCAAATGTGAAACGGACATAGCAAGAGGTGTGTGTGTGTGTTAAGGATGCTGGACCTCCTTGAAGGTGTTGTATGTCATTTTTTTGACTGTAGCAAAGCATAAAAATACCATAATAGGTTTGCAGTTATTTAGGAAACGTGCAAAGTTTGTATTTTTGTTTCTCTGAAAAACAATTCTACAGACAGTTATTTTACCTTGAAATGTGCCGTGTCAGAATGTCTGTTTTTGTTTTGGTACGTGTGATCCCACCGACTGCCAATTTACCCAATAGTATTTCGACACTCCCCGGTTGCCAGTTGGCGGAAAACACAGCGTATTGCAGCCATGGAAGCCAACAAACAAACTGGGTCTTAGATCACAGATTCTACCCTAAAAAGCTCAATGACCATAGCCGTATTAAAACACGGATAAATCAACTCATCAACTTACATTGTCAGGCTCGTCACCTTCCATTGTCAATTGCGTTCGTTCCTGTTGTGTGTCCTCAATCTGGCAACCCGTTTGAGCTTTGAGTCTGAGGAGGAGGGGGCGGGGCAAATAACTCTAATATTTTGAATTTGGACTGCAGTACCCATTTCAACCTCTAGCTGTCAATATTAAATACTGCACCTTTAACTAACCATGAGTATGTTACATATTTGTGCATACATCTCCCCCCCCCCCCCCTTTTTTAAGTTAACAAAATATATTTATATAAATACAAAAATACATACATTTGGGTTAAAATTTAGAACTAACTCGAACCAAACATCTGTTTTATGGACAAAAGTATTGGGACACCTGACCATTTCACCAACAGGGAATGTAATACACCCTTGCAAGATTTTGGAGTGTTTCTGTGTGAATTTTTGCCCATTCAGTAGAGCATTTTGTGAGGTCAGGCACTGATGTTGGACGAGAAGGCCTGGCTATCTAAAAAAATGTCAAGTCCAGTCAAATTCTTCCACACCAAACTGATATATCCATGTCTTTATGGACCTTGCTTAGTGCACTGGGGCATGCTGGAATAGAAAAGGGCCTTCCCCAAACTATTCCAACAAAGTTAGAAGCATAGCATTGTCCAAATTGTCTTGGTATGCTGAAGCATTAAGATTTCCCTTCACTTGCAGTAAGGGGCCTAGCCCAACCTCTGAAAAACAGCCCCATACCATACCTCCTCCACCAAATTTTACAGTTGGCACAATGCAGTCAGGCAGGTAATGTTCTCCTGGAATGAAACCCATTCCACGAAGCTCCCGCCACACAGTTTTTGGGTTGATATTAATGCCAGTGGAAGTTTGGAACTCTTTAGGTATCCTAAATGCTTCCACTTACCAATAATACTAGGGTGCTTTCACACTTGGTTCGATTGCCTAGTCCGAACCCATGTTTGATTCTGTGTTCACATTATATTATTTGGGGCTGAAGCGCAGTGCATTTGCATCATCAAAGTAGTAGCTGTTTACCCTTGGTGCTTAGTAATGATGACACACTTTTATATTTTAGTTTTTAAACATTTGGTAATTTTCAAAGCATCAGCACATAATGGCACTTGCATCTATCTTCCGCGAATGTTCTGCACATGTTCTAAAGAACTCGGGAGTCCATTTCTGCTGAAGGCGAGCCAAAATGAGATATACATTCCCTCTGCTTGCGGAGAGTCAGTTATGTTTATCGGGAAAATGAGTGAGAACACACACAAACACACAGTTTTATCAAATCATACGTCATCAATAGTGGTTAACTTCCACTATTTAGTATGATTGCGTTCATATCAGCAACAAATCATACCGGAGTTTCCATGAACTGTACCCCAGACCACCCTTTTTATGTGGTATGGTTTGCGAGTGCGCACCCAAGTTTGGAAAACAGCATTCACATCATCCAGACGAACCAAACTCTGACATCAATCGAACCAGGGTGCTCACCAAAAGTGCTAGTGTGAAAGCACGCTTACAGTTGACTAAGAAATATCTAGCAGGGATGAAATTTCACAAACTGACTTATTGCAAAGGAGGCATCCTATCACAGTACCATGCTTGAATTCACTGGGCTCTTCAGAATGACTTATTTGTTTCACAAATGTTTGTAAATGCAGACTGCATGGCTAGGCTTGATTTTATACACCTGCGGCAATGGGTCTATATGTAAGCAATAAGGTACGAGAGGCTGTGCTGTATTATTGATAAGTCACAACTGAAGGGCGTTGTTAGGCACTGTTGACTTATTCACGATACAGCACTAGCCTTGAGTACCTTATTGCTTATATGAAGTGGTTACCACACAATACAAATATTAAAGCCGAAAAATATATGTATCAATGCAACTATGAAGTAAAATCAATAAAGCCTCTCTTCTGCCAGAAAAAAATAGTCCCTTACCGTGAACAGCAACAGAAATTACATTATTACGCCATTAGATGGCGGCAAAGACTGTCTTCATGACTAAGTCACTCAGTATCGAAGACTTTTATATTGAAAAGACTGAATTTGTGAACACGGAACAAGACGCAACTGACAAATGCTTTTACTAGCACTGTCAGTCACGGGAAAACCCCTTGACTGTTAAAAGGACAAGATAATACATCAGACATTTAAACAGATTTTTTATTATGAACATAGGTGATGAGGAAAATGCTAAATCTGAATGCAGATAATACACTCGCTCACTCAATCTCTTTCTCACAATATTCTTCTACATAATACAATAAGCTTCAATTGAGAACATACAGTTTATGTTGCTAAGAGTGGTTGCTAAGGGTGTTGTGTAGTCATACACAGAACCGTTGGGTGAAGCGGTCATAGCCATGTTTTATTGTGAATAAAACACAGCTATTGACCAATCAGAATCAAGGATAGGAACTAACTGTTTTATAAACACTATATATACACTATTCAGTATATAAAACTTATAAAATATAAGTATATAAAAATATAAAAATATGAGTACAATAAAAAATAAGTTTAATATATATTTTATATTTGTATAATTATTATTTGCAAAGTGTTGTATAAACTGTATATATATAATGACTATACCAAAAATAAACAACTGATTTTTAATAATATTATGCATATTTATAATTAAAGAAAACGTCTTTTGAAATGGGATAAAACATCTCTTTTTTGATTGATAGAAGTAGTTTGGTTACTCATATTCAAATGTTTATTTTACAAGATCATTTTGTCATTTAAAATGACCCCTAGAAACATTTAAAATCTGAGCAAAACAAGATGTTCAAAAGTGACAGCTCATGTAGAGGATTTCTACCAGAACTTTTTTTTTTCTACTTCAGAGAGAGGTTTCACCTGGGATCTGAACTTCTAAACACCTGTTCAAACACGTCCAACCCTCGGGGCAAGCCTCCAGCGACCCTCTGCTTTGGTTTAGCTGTAGAGCAGCATGATCGAGCAGAGACTCTGTGTAATTGTACAGAGCTCCTCTCTCAACCTTCCCTGTCAGTAGCAAAAAGGAGCCCATCGCTCATTGCTGCCATTACTGGCCTGCATGCCGTGAATAATGCAATTTGTATCCTCCATGGAGCGCATCCAAAACAACAGCCACTCCAATAGACAAACTGCTCATATGAGTGGAAATCCACTTAAAGCAATGGCCAGGCCAAATCTCTGGGTATTACACACATGCCTATGACCAATGTTTCCCCCCTAAATCTCACTGTTAAGAGTATGGAATTTCATCAGTAATCCAGGTTTGGTCAAAATTACAGTAAACAGCAGTGTTAATCTAATCACTTTTTATAGTTTATACGAGTTTGGACCGACATGAGGGTGAGTAAATAATGACAGAATTTTAATTTTGAGGGGAACTATTCCTGGGAGTACTACGAATATATCTCACAAACAGAATGCACTCTCATAATAGTGCACTGACAAAGATATTTCATTCAGTGCCTTTTTTAAATGCAGTCTCAAGGACGTACAGTCACAGAATGTGTCTTATTCTGTGTAATTTTATAGACCAGTGACACTGCATAATCTAAAACAGACCAATAGATGCTGGACAAATAACCTAACACATACAAGTTATTGCAAGACACATCAAAATATGATTATTATAAGCATATAGCAAGAATATCTTCAAAATCCAACATTCATAACAAAGAATGAGAGCTCAGCAAAGGTCAAAATGATTTCTATTATGTTCCTTCTATTCAAAACTCATGACTCATATTCACGCAAAGCTATGTGCCACTCAGTTATACTGGAAATTAAATAGTTACAACTTTTAAACATTTTAGATTAACTACATTTGGAAAGATGTATACTCACACACATACTGTAAACCCTCTATCTTTCTGACACACAAACCTTCAAAAACAACAGTGCTCTTTATACCCTGCTGGGAGTTGTACAGAGAGGTGTTAGATTTGTTGTACCTGGGTTTTAAAGGTCGGCAGTTGACCTTCTCTGAGCGCTAACAGCCACTGGAACTGAAATGAATCTGTTTTGGTGGGGCAAGTGAGAAAAAAAATAGTCTGGCTTCAGATAAAGTCGCTCACTGGATCATCATTAATCTTAGAAACTGCATTAACATGTCAGGGAACATGTACAACAGTTTGCAAATAGCATATTTAAATGTTTAAATGCATGTTTTTTTTTTTAACAATAATATTTTTATATTTTCATGTAAAGGTGTTTACTGCACGCACTTCCCCATTACTGAATCTTCAGTTGAGAATGTTAGTTGGCTGCAGAGTTCGTTGTAGTGAATGTGAAGCCAAAAAAATGACAAAAATGTCTTTCTATAGAGCTGTACTTCAAAGCAGCACACCAACAACAAACATAATGTTGTCTGGTTCATAAACAAATGCCTCTCATGAATCGATTCTTTTTAGTGAATCAAACACATAGAGCACAAACAGTGAAGACTGGTTCATTAACAAATGACTCATATAAACCAATTATTTTAATAAATCAAAAAGATACAGTGCAAACAGTGAGGCTCAATTCCTGAAACAAACGACTTTGATGAATCGGTTCTTTTATTGAATAGTTCATAAAACAACTTACCAGTTTGAATCGGTCGGTCAGAATCTGAATCTAACCGAATCAGGACATTTATTTTGTATCAATACCCAGTCTTACACTCTTAGAAAAAAAAAGGTTCAATGGGGTTCAATATAGCACCCTAGAGATCTTATCTCAGTTTTAAAGAATCCTTTATGCCAAAAAAAAAAAAAAAAGATGCTATCTATACTTTATATTGGCAGATACTATTTGCACCTCAGTATTTTTGTACATCAACAGGGTGCAATAATATCATACAGTGTAATGATTATATTTATTAGAATTATTAAATGGATGCTCCTTTATTGGGAGGATAAAAACCCTCCCTACACCTTCATCTAACTCTACCCAATACTTTTAATATTATTAAACAGTCATTCACAGTATATTTCCATGTTTAGAACATTATTTTCATTTTTATTGAAAAAAAATGCGAGCTCGGCAAAAGGCGGATTCGAACCTGCATAGATCGCATTAAAAGCCAGGTCTGCGAGCCTTACTCACTACTGCTACACCACTGAAGATGTTGAATTCTGTGCAAATTTTTAAAACTTTTGTTAAAACAACCAGGCATTGGTGGGCGGAGTCAGTGTAAATAGCATTTGCCAACAAGGGATGCTATTTGCACTTAGTGTAAATAGACACTCCGTTTTTTGTGTTGTTGTTGTTGTTGTTGTTGTTGTTGTTTGTTTTTTGTGATAAAGTATGTTTCTGAACTATTTAATTAAAAAAAAATCTAATTAAAAATGAATACAATTACTTAAATCTCTACTATGATCTCATGATGGGAACCCCATAGGAAGCGCCTGACAGAACCCTTTAATGTTCTATACATAATCTTTTGTTCTAAGAGTGTAGTACAAACAAAAAGAACAGAATAACTGTTTCTGTGACTGCATTTGTTAGAGTGCATTTACTAGAGTTTTTGCCACTTCTATATCACGCTCTATTTGATTGTCATTTTGCTCTCAACTGAGCTGGCCAGCACAACATAATCCTTATATTTCCCAAAACATAGTGAATCTCTCATCCATGGTAATTAGCCTACACTGATCAGAGCACAATCATTCCATGCAACAGGAGGTTGGCCAGAATGAACAGGTTTCATTCCCCCATGTGACGCTGAATTATAGCAGAATATTATCTTCACATGTGAAGAAGCTTTTTAGCTCTCATGACTGCACAATGGCCCTCATTCCCCTTGGGTCTACCCACCGGGGGCCGAGACACACGCTGCCACAACCGCGAACTGCTGTGCGATATTACTCTTGCTTTATTGGGCTCAACTTGATGGGTTTCTGTGGCACATCAAACAACCCTGCAAGGAGCACCTACATCTTTGTCGTTCCTGTTATTGTTTCTTCTTCTGTTGTTTCTTCCTGTTATTCTTTGTAACAGATGACACAGCTGGAGACTCGTACATGGCAAGGACACTGTTGAGAACAAAACAAAAAATTGCACATTTTTAGAGGGAAGAGAAAAAAAACTATTATCTTCGTGGATTATTAACACAGGTCCCTGTCCTATTGTCATCATGAGAAGTGGCACAGGAGAGAAGCAGATGGCATGGTGAGCTTGGAGAGCAGAAAGGAGCCAGAGAAGGAGGCAAGGGCTCCAGACAATGCTGGAACAGATTGCGGTTCAGATGAGCTTTCACAAGCTCCAAATGAAAATGAGCTTTTGTTTGAGCTGTCTTTTTGTGATGGGCATGATACTGCTCATTAAATTTTATTATTGAAACACGAGAAATCTGGAGCCAGTAACATCCCAGGTGGCGCTCTCCTTAGAAGGATATCTTCTGATTCAGCACATCTTACTGAAAGTTTTGTGTCTGAATGTTGGGTTAAATGAGAAACACCTGGAACCATCACTATGGATTTGTGAGAGCATCTCAGTGACTTTCCTTTTTTCTTTTTAAACATTTAGAGACTGTAGAGAGAACAGAAAATTATTGGATGCCATTACACTATAGGCAAGTCCCAATTCCTGTACTTATGCATCGTGTTGGGGTAATGCGAGTTACGTAATCAGATTACTTTTTTCCAAGTAACTAGTAAAGTAACGCATTACTTTTAAATTTACAACAAAATGTCTGAGTTACTTTATCGGAATAAGTATCGGATAAGTTACTTTGTTTTCACATTTATTGACTGACAGCTCTCCTGTCCCCATTTTGAGAGAAATCAGGAGTAATGCAGAGACGTGTGCACTGTGTAAACATGATGGTTACTGTAGTTCTAAACTAAATGTGAACATGTATTTACTCATCTCACTTGCACAAAAACAGATTAAGTATTCCTCAAAATTAATAAAAACAGTGAAATGCAAAATCAGAATACTACGCAAACCTGGAATGATTAAATATGTTAAATTACACAAATATACTTTATGTATTTAACAGGGTTCCTACGCATTTTGTAAAAGTATGAAATGTGATTTTAGTATTTTCCAGGTCTGGAAAAGTATGGAAAAAGGAAAACAGAGTTTGGAAAAATAATTGCGTTTCCAGGTAATTTCCCCTGTTCAGTTTTCTGAAATATAGAAATAAGAATTTCTAAAAATAAATCTATCAATCAAGTACTGTTTGTCTCTTTTGAACTTTTGTACACTCAAACCAGCACCACATTACAGTATCAAACAGATGTGTCAGAGATGAATATGTGCAGTTTATAAATAGGCCTGGAAAAAAAGATTATTTTGATAAGCGATTAATCTAATGATTATTAGAACATTTAATCGACAATTATTTCACTGATTAATCGCTATGTTTGATCGATTATTACATTACAGTTGCGTTACAGCACCCCACTGGTCAAACTGCATTATTGCAGGCCCTAAAAATATGAGTTCAAATGACTATTCGACAACAAAAATATTTGTCCACAATTTTTTATTGTCCACGTTGTCAATAATGTCGACTAATCGTTTCAGCCCAAGTTATAAAGCGCTTTAGGTTTCTTTTCATCATGTAAGCACATGTTAAAACTTATAATTCCTGAGAAAATATTTACAGATGATTGTACAGATATAATGCTGTATAATGAACTGTTTATGTTATATAGGGTCTGAGAGGTTTGGAAATTTGTGTCAAAATTTTGGAACCGAAAATGTGCAGGAACCCTGATTTAATCTAACTTTATTAACCAATTTCTTTGCTGCTGACTTTTGATGATCCACACTAATAAGCAAAAATGACTATTTAAACATCACATTTGTCTTTTTTTTTTATTGCTGAAGTAAGAGTGTTTAACTTTCTTCTCCTGCGTCATTTTCTTCTGCAATCCAGAATGGCAGCACAGCTGAAAGCTTTGTTTAACTGCACCCTCTACAGTACAGGTGTGAATTTGCATTTCCTTCAGGCTTATTCATTTCACTTTTGGTGTGAAAAGGCCTTTACATTTGCCAAAAATAGAACTTTTTTTGCTATTAAAAACAATCAAGCAAGTCCAGCTGAGAAAAAGTAGAACTTACTAACGTAATGCATTACTTTCCAAAGAAGTAGCGCAATTAGTTACTTTTTAGGGAGTAATGCCATATTGTAACGCATTACTTTTAAAAGTAACTTTCCCCAACACTGCTTATGCACTATTCTATGCCATTTTGTAGTATAAATAGTGTGAGTAGTGTGTTCACATTGAAAATTCCAAAAAGAAAAAGTGCACTTTAACTACCCGGATGATGCACTTAATTAACCGGAAAAAAAAAGTGTGGAATGTTGTATGACTTTGATGCTGGATGACAAAATAACCTTATAAAGTTCATACAGTATATAGTGCATAGTGTATAGTGCACCATTTAGGACACAACAGAGCTAAACTGTATGAGACTCATATTTAATTTTCATACATCACATTTCAAATTTTAATATATATCAAAAATGATTGAAACCTTTAAATTGCTTTAATTTTGTGATATGTCATATAGCTTTATTATCACACCAGCCATACACAAGTACAGGGGTAAAACACTGTTTCTTTAAGGCCCTGTGGTTCAACACATCTTACAGAAACAAAGTGCAAATATCAAGACAACACTATAAGGTGCTAGAAAAGTTAGTAAAAACAAAGTGAAATCAAAAAGGACAACAGAAGTGTGAGTGCATGTGTAAAAGCAGCCAGTGATGTTCAAGAGGGCATGTAAACATTGTCTTTATGTAAACTCTGCACATTTTAAATAATGCAAAACAATGAGCTCTGAGTTAAAGAGTTAAAGTGTTGATGCGCCATTAGCTCTTCCAGAAAATGTCCTATTACTATCATATATATCATATAATATAAAAATAATATATATTATAAACTGAAGCATATGACCCCAGTCTGTTCAGATTGGAATCATTTCTGGACTAAAACTCCACTGAGAAAGATCTTGCAAGGCATGACTCACCTTGCTGCAGATTCCTAAAAGCAAGCACGCACACACACACACACACACACACACACTTACACGGTTCACTGTCCTGCTCAGCTCAACTCAAAGCTTTCGACCTGCCTTATCACGCATCGCACACACCTCCCTGCTGCCATTTCTTTTCCCCTTACATTTTTTTCTGTTTCCATTTACCCCAGCACCAATATGTTTTTATTCCATTCAGTCGTTTGTCAACCTCTGTGTAGTACCGAGGCGAGCGGGAGGCAGAAGGCAGGCTTCCACCGGCGAGTACTGGCTTATTGTACGCACAGCCCCTTTTCGGCACATATGTCGCAGGTAGAGATAGCACAGAGATGTGTCTCTGCTTGGTTCTCTCCTATCTCACCCAAACAGGCATATGCAGAGCTTTGAGAAAAAAAGAAAGGGAAAAAAACAAAACAAAAAACAAAACAACAACTACAAAACAAATCAAAACAGAAAAAGTGTTTACCTTCTTCCAGTAACTGTTGTGAAGGTAAAAAAGTGGAAAAACAAAACTAAAATATCTCTCCTTCGAAAGATGATTTGAACTGTTTAATTAAAGGAGCATAAAATAGTGAGGGGAAAGTCAGAAGTTGGATTTACATGATTGATTTAGCTGCAGTGCTAATCACACCCCAGGACCATATCACTGATAGACTGAGTCATTATGTAACAAGATTAGGAAATTAGGACTTGGAGTTTCTTCTGTGGAACTTTCTGGCTTTCCTGTACAAAGGGGATTTAACTTTCATAGAGGGGGCTGGCTTATTTGCAGACTACATGTCTTTTGATTTGTAAGCAAGCGCATTTCAGCTGATAACTTCTAAAGAATAGATTCTTGCCTAATTTTGTTTCTTATATACAAATGTATATTAATGACAGTCTTTCTTCAACTATGAATAGGGTTGGGAATCTAAAATCGATTCCAATTCTGGAATCAGATACTTTAAGATAGTTAACCCAAAAATGAAAACTATCCCATGATTTACTCACCCTCAAGCCATCCTAGGTGTATATGACTTTCTTCTTTCAGACAAATACAATCGGAGTTATATTAAATAATATCGTGACTCTCCTAAGCTTTATAATGGCAGTGATTAGAGGATGAGATTTTAAATAGCAAAAAAGTGCAAGCATCCATCCATCATAAAAGATAACCACACGGCTCCGGGGGGTTGATATAGGCCTTCTGAAGTGAAGTGATGCATTTGTGTAAGAAAATTATCATATTTAAAACTTTAAAAACTTAAATAACTGGCTTCCGGCAGACGGCCGTACGCACGTTGACTTACGCCAAAAGAGTAATCCTTTATGCTATGTAGAAGGCCTTGCAACAAACTCAAGCTCCTCTTCTCTTATATCGAAATCCTCCAACATTTCTCTTTAAAAAATTGTGTTTTAGACTTCTAATTCATGACCGGTGTTTTGTTTTGCTCTATCCTCTGCGCTTCCGCGTTCGTCGTTGCGTCAGGTATCAGGCCAGAGTTCACGCTTTCGCCGTAAATCGATGCATACGGCCATCTGTCAGAAGATAATTATTTTAGTTTTTAAAGTTTATTTGGATATTTTTCTTACACAAACGCATCGTTTCGCTTCAGAAGGCCTTTATTAACCCCCTGGAGCTGTGTGGATATCTTTTATGATGGATGCTTGCACTTTTTTGGATTTCAAAATCTCATCCTCTATTTATTGCCATTATAAAGCTAGGAGGAGCCAGGACATTATTTAATATAACTCTGATTGTGTTTGTCTGAAAGAAGAAAGTCATATACACCTAGGATGCTTGAGGGTGAGTGAATCATGGGGTAATTTTAATTTTTGGGTGAACTAACCTTTTAAGGTCAGTAATTTTTAATAAAATTAAAATTTCGATCAGTTCCTTTGTGCACATTTTAATGTGATTTCAAATCATTTTCAAGCACAAGAAGGTGCGAAAGAGAACTCAATTTGGCACATAAAGCGTGCACATAGAAGGCTGCCTCTCATATAGTGCGCGACACTGAATTGAGTTTTTGTATGCATCTTCTTGCGATTGAACACACAAATACACACAAAAACACAGTTGGGTTTGTCTTAAGTGAACATAAACAGTTGAGAAAGAAAACACATGTCAGTATATTGGATCCGTGCATTCTGTGTCAAAGTGACAGCAACCTAATAAACCTGCTGCAGTCTGTGTCATTAACGTTAATCAAAGAACAAAAGAAAATGACTCACTGATCTTGACTGAGTAACTCTAACTTTAACTGTAACTTAAATAATGATTCATCTATATTTTATTTATAAAAAGAAAACTATGCAGTTATTTTACATTTGATTACAATTTCTTTACCTGAACTTTGTTCAGTTGTATTTTTTGTGCTATTGCTAATTTGTTTATTTGTTCTTATTTTATTACTGTTTACTTGTCTTTAATAATGCTGGTGGGTTGATGGTCACTGCAATGCCCTCTCGAAAACATATGGAGTTAAAACAAAATTGTAATTTCAGTACGTCTCACTTAGAATCATAAAAAATTTAGTTTACAGACCAGCTTATAGACTTTAGTCAAAAAAGACACCATAACGTACAATCTGGACAGAAGTACAGTCTGTTCAATATATTGTACTGTTGAGTACCAGGGTGTTAATCGTTCAATCAATAAAACAAATACGTGAAAGTAACAGATACAGGAACAGAACAGACAGTTCAAAATATTGAACACACTGTATTTCCACTGCTCACAGCCTTGTTTTCATCAAAACTGCCTACTTCTGTCTAATGTCTACATATTCAATTACAATGACCTCATGGTTTGGCTACCCCCCATACTAAACCATACTAAACCACTGTAAAACAAATAAGAGGAACATTACAGTGTCTGGGTCAACATGAATCGCAGCACAGTCAGAAGGGCACTTAAAGCACAATGCAATGCTGGAAGCAGCTGGGCTATTTCTTCTTATCTCCACCAGCCCATCTGACCAAATTGTGGCTAAATCAACCAACCACTGTTTTTGTAATGTTCTACAGCCTCACAAAAAGGCTTGTCAGCTTCTATCAGCCAGCTGCTGTTATCCACCTATTCGAGCCTTTCACAAACACAACCCCATGTAATTTTTGTCTCCTTCAGTCAGTGGTGTTTCGGCACTAAATGTGTCTTCAGGAAAGGCATTCTAATTCAAATAAAAGCTGGAATTCATTCATCGAACTGTATTTTTTTCCCCTCAGGAAAAATGCCTGAAAGGAACAGAAGTGAACATGTATTTTCCCTTTAAAGAGGACAAAAAAGGTCTTTCTGACCACTGCACTCCTTATTATTTATTAGGTGGGACTGGGAGATCCAGTAATAATGCTCCTTTTGTAGGATTATATGGTGAACGTTGCCAAATACCAAGGCCAAGAGAATATGAGTCTATCTAGTGAGTTTATTCAGAGCCTAAAGTCAGCCTTTAAAACAGTTACAGCCTTAAGTGTTATAAATTAGAATATTGTAAAATTGTCTTTAGTATCAAAATAATGTCATATGGATCAGTGCTACAACTACGAACATAACACTTACATAAACCCCCCATAAAATGGCTTGACATGGCCAAAGTAGCATTAACAACTAAAAACCTTTTTAAAAGGCTGAAAGTGCTATATTGTCATTAAAATTATATTAAGATATAGAGAGTTAAATACAGCACTTTAATCAAGGATACATCCGCTATGCTGTGCCAAAAAGCCAACAGTGAGAGTTCCTTTTATAGCCTGATGAAAAATGACACTGCAACAAATATGGGAGACAGATGTCATGCTCATTGGCTTCTGTAAAAAAAAAAAAAAAAAATTATTTTAAATGTACAAATATGCCATCTACTCCACTTTCCTGTAACACTGCAGTTCTGAAACTCAGTTTTGAAGTTTGTATTCCTTCTATTTAGCCAAGAGGGTTTATTTATTTATTTATTTTTTAAAGAAATTTATACAGTACTTATATTCTGCAAGGATAGATTAAATTGATAAAAAGTGACAGTAAATACATTTATAATGTCATAAAAGATTGTTGTTCCTTTGACCTTTCTATTCATGGAAAAATTCACCGGCATCATGACGACAGATGAGTCACATCTTTTTGATTTTCATCACATGCTTTTGATTTTCTTGGCAAAAATGTCCCGAGTCCTTCATGTTAAAATCAATCTACAGGCTTCCATAGGCAACCTAGGAAGTTTCGTTACAAGCTGTTCACACATTGGCAATAAAAAAATGATCAATACATGAAAATTCTTACATATAGCCCCTTTAAATTGTAATAATAATAATAATATTAATGTATTTTGATTAAGTAAATGCAGCCATGTTGAGCATAAGAGACTTCTTTCAAAAACTTGAAATTTTACAGACTCTGATATTTTGAACGGTAGTGTTCAAGCTTAAGCTTATAATTTACAGCATACTGTGCAGTATATACTATTTTTAAAAAGTGAAGTAGATATGCGAACAGTAGTATGCTACTGTATATTCTTGTAACATAACTAGATTATGTGGGTGCTATTTGGCTATCTTGAAAATAAAAACTGATATTTTGCATTTTTAAAACAATTTTGTGTAAAAACGTCTTAACTTTTGGCAGTTTGATCAAGTTATGAGTGAAAAAATTTGAGCAGACTGCATGATGGGATTTAGTATTCCAAGCAGTGTATTATGTTGAGTACTGCTCATTTTGAAAATATGTGCACAGTATACACATACTGTGCATACTGAAGTTATAGTATGAGTAGTATGCTAGTAAGCTATTCCATACACCCAAAACTCACAGTGGACAATAGATTTCAAAAACAAAACACAGTCGCATTCAAAATAATATCTATTACCGCACAACTCGCAAAGCATTATTTAACATCATAATACCCATTACAGTTCTTCCAGTGATCGAGAAAGAGAGGGCCACCACGTGGATGTTTCTGCCTGATAAAAGGACATCTGAGATCATCGGTTTTGAAGAGGATAATGTGAAAAGGAGACACTTGTGTGTGACTTCTCCCAGCTCCCCCTAAAAAAGTCTAATCCCACCAATTCGCGGCTGTCATCAGGCATGCTTAAATTAGCCGGCGTCCTTGTAGGTGAGTGGCACACGGAGGAGGAAATCCGTACCCAAACGTCAGCCAGAGCAGCCGTGTGGGTTGACAAAGGGGCTGCAACGGGCCCGTGCCTCTGCGGCTGTCACCCGCCGAGCACCATTAGCGCAGCATTCCCGGGCTGTCCATGCCCAGCCAAAGTGCCCAAAGAGTCCAGCTGTCACATTAAAAGTGCCACATGTGATACACTCTGGAGCCAAATACATTATCCTCCCCCCTCTGGCTCTGATGCCTAGACTCTGGGGCAAACACAGATCTCCTAGTTCTCCAATGGACTCCAAAGTCATGCGCATACAAAAGAATAACTGTTTTTTTTTGTGCTGCTTAAAATGACAATGCTGAAAAACAAATGGTTTAGGGGCCATTCACGCAGAACACATTTTTATTTTTAAAACCTGCATCTCAGTCTTTTAACTTGAGCGCCATGCTTTTAGAACACTGTGTCATGCGAAAAATACTGCAAGATGTGAACACATTTAGTGCCTGTTTAGAAAAACAATGGAAAAGCACTGGAGTGCAAAAACACATTTTGTGCAAACGACCCCTAAAGGCCCCAATATACACTCTAAAAAATGCTAGGTTAAAAACAACCAAAGTTGGGTTGTAAATGGACAAACCCAGTAACTGAGTTGTTTTAACCCAGCGGTTGGATTAAATGTTTGCCCAACGTGCTGGGCAGTTTTATTTAACCCAACTATTGTTTAAAAATGACTATATGGCTGGCTTAAAATTAACCCAAAATAGGTTGGAAATTAAAAATCGCAGATTAGAGGCAACAATAATAATCAAAAGGTGAACATTTATTAATAAGCAATTTAATAAATGTTTATTGTTTAGTTATTATTCATTAAAATTATTATTAATAGTTTATTTATTAAACATATAAAAAATGTTAATTTCCAACATATTTTTGGTTTATTTTAAACAAAATACAGTAATTTTTAAACAATACTTGAGTTAATAAAAAAACTACCCTAGCAGGTTGGGCAAACATTTAACCCATTCGCTGGGTTTAAACAACCCAATCGCTGGGTTTGTCCATTTTCAACCCAACTTGGGGGGTTTTGTAACCCAGCATTTTTTAGAGTGTACTTCAAGCTAAACCAAAGAATGGACTGGTGTGATGTAATTTCAAACAAAATCAGGCCAAAACAAAGTTAGCTAGAATTTTGTTTTAGGAGTTCGAAACAGTTTGCCAAAACTAACTTTCTGGAGGATTGCATAATAGGTAGGTGTGCTCTGAGGCTCCACCTTTTTTGTTGTGGAAATCTTCTCCCGTTCATTTCTTCTGTTCATTCCCTTCGAGGTCAGATGTGGGGTAAAACATGAACACACTGGAGAGCTGCTTTAGAGTAGAAAGTTGTAATTCTAATTTAAAGAGACACTGATGCTGTTTTCTAATGTTTAATACTGTAAAGCAGCTTGCTTTAAAGGGTTAGTTCACCCAAAAATTAAAATAATGTCATTAATTACTCACCCTCATGTCGTTGTACACCCGTAAGACCTTCATTCATCTTCAGAACACAAATTAAGATATTTCTGATGAAATCCAATGACTCAGTGAGGTCTCTATTGAGAGCAAAGCCACTGAACCTCTAAAGATCAATAAAGGTACTAAAAACATATTTAAAACAGTTCATGTGAGTACGGTGGTTCTGCTTTAGTATTATAAAGCGACGAGAATACTTTTTGTGTGCCAAAAAAAACAAAATAACGACTTTTCAACAATATCTAGTGATGGCCGATTTCAAAAAACACTGCTTCTGAGCTTTACGAATCTTTTGTTTTGAATTAGTGATTCGGATCTCCTATCAAATGGCTAAACTGCTGAAATCACGTGACTTTGGCGCTCCGAACCACTGATTCGATTCCTAAAGCTTTGTAAAGAATAATCCTGGAATGTTTTCATCAAAAACCTTAATTTCTTTTCTCAAGAAAGAAGGACATGGAAATCTTGGATGACATGGGGGTGAGTAAATTATCAGGAAATTTTTATTTGAAAGTGGACTAATCCTTTAAAAGCAGCCTAATTTAGTGTAATATGTAATATCATCACATTTAACACTGAGAATTAGAATTGTAATGTGATGATTGTGTGGGGGTCGGGTGCAGATATCTAAATCATTTTTAACAATGGATTCAGGTGATGTTAGAGCTCATCCACAAATCCCTACTGTGATTGGATGCTTTCTCAACTGCTGACATTTTTGTTGTGTGTTTATTGTGTTATTGATAGGAGAGCGTGCAGTACATATTTACATATTCATCTAAACGCTGCTCTCAGCAACATGGGCTGCGTCAGGACGTTCGCTTATTGTATAGAGCTACAAAAAGCTACTTCTAACTTTTACCCCTAAGTGAAAGACGAAAAGAAAACTTCACTGTGAGTATATCAGGCCTTAATTGTATATTTTAATGAACTATCTGTACCAAGGAATTAGTACAAAAACACAGTTGATGTTTTTATTTACGACTTGTTTTTTAAGCACCATGTACCCAGTCATTTAGTCTCATTACTTGAATCTTTTAATGGTAATGTTGTTGCCAGGTAAGCTGAAGGGGCTCTAACTTGAACCATTACGTTCAATAATTCACATTAATGACTTGACTAATCAAGCTAACTACTTAGCGTTTCTGAGAATTGTACCTATGAGTTAGAGGTTTGTCTGCTATTACTAATAGATTTTGGCCATTACGATCTAGTGTTTATTGATTTTACCCTGTGCAACATTAATGCTATGTCTTGGGGATTGGAAGTCACAGCACTGGATCTTCTCTGGCATTTATTAATGAGATAAAATGCTGCTCTGCACCACTGCTTTGGCAGAACAACAAGCAAACATTTCATTTTATTTTGTCCCTCATTGTAAATAGGATGCACTGCATAAATATGCACAGTTACCTTGGTGACCGTCGTTATTCATTCATTAGTGCTGCTTGTGTTCACCTTGCCGGTACACTAACGATGGCTGTCCCTTTCCAAAAATCAGTCTCCTTGTGTGGATGCACCATGTACTTTAACTTGCAAATAAATTCACGCCAGTATATATCATGATCCATTCTAACTTCCTATTGTGCTCATTAAACATCCATATGTGAGAGCGGGCAAGGTTTTATCATATGTAGTTTATGAGACAGTGAAGATGATTATTTTTAGGTATGCAAATGAAAACTAGATCAGAGAGACAAAGGCCTAAGGTGACTATTGACCAAGAAACAACCTGTGGTACAAATGACCTATGTGAGGCATGAGGTGATGTGTTCAGGCTAAACACACTCATGTAATTAAGCCATGTCAGCCGTAATATTCCTCATTGGGAGCGGAGGGAATGGGAAGCGGAATACAGCAGAATTGGAAGTGACAGCTTGAGGCTGGGGAATGAGCATACTTAAAAGGCCTTGACTCATAAAACATTCATTTACTCATGTACTGACAAGATAACTCAACAAACACACAAATCAGAGACAATTAACAAGATGGTGAGCGCAAACACAAAGGAATAAGAGCGTACGCACACACTTGTGTCCATTGAGAGGCATGCTTGCTTGCACACTCAGTCACTGGCCCTAAACACATCTGACATTCAACAGATTTTTTTTCATGCTATCACATTTCCACAAAATCCATGCATTCACTAACCTTTTTTTTTATCACAATGACAGTCCAAGATCAATTCAGTCTCACTGCACGGCCTTATATGTTGAATCGAAAGTCGCTGAATTACATTTACTATGAGCTAACAAATGAGGCCTGGAATCATTTAAAAAACTCACATTACATGAGAAATTACATGTGTGGTACATTGACCAAACCTTTTTCTGCTTGGTACAACATGCCTTCTTCATATATGGACCAATATATATTTACATTTACATTGAATCATTTAGCACTTACAAATGAGGACTACAACAAACGGCTGGTAGGGACTACAACAAGCTTCTTCCTGAGTTAGTGACATCACTAACCCTAAAATTTACATAAACCCTGCCCCCGAGAACACGCAACAAAGAGGGTGAGGCCATGTTGGGATGCTTTAGAGAAGAGGAAGAGTTGTTGCAGTAGAGTGTTGTTACCATGCCGTAATTTTACGCCAGACTGCTTCACAAACGAGGGTCAATTCAACGCTGGATTTGCACAAAAGATTAACATGACGGCACATGATAGTCGAGGAGTTGAATCAACTCCACAGTAACTACATACATTTATCCACTAACCATTCAGAAACATCTAAAAGTTCTTCTTCCTGAGTCTCTCCATCAGTGTCCGGTTTGAACAATGTAAGGCTGAACACCGTTACTGACAATTGTCATTTTGGCTGCGGGAGATTCTCCAGCTTTGTTGTTGTTGAGCAACCGAAGCGCAAGCTGTTAAAACTCCACCCTCTTCTGGAAAGCGGTCGGGAACAGCAGCTCATTTGCATTTAAAGGGACACACACAAAAACTCTGTGTTTTTGCTCACACCCAAATAGGGGCAAATTTGACAAGCTATAATAAATGATCTGTGGGGTATTTTGAGACACAGTCTGCGGACACCAGAGATCTTGCATTTGGCTCCCCATAATATTTGTCTCTGCATTTACTGAAATGCAATATTACTGCATTTCAACTGGTGTACAGATAGGTCAAGTTACTGTTTCAGTTTCCAATGTGTTTTTTGAGCAAAATCATGTTTCCTTAATGAGCTCAATGTTGTTTTTTTTTTTTTTTTCTAAATCTGTTACAAAAACAAACAAGGGTAATTACATGCACGAGTATCTGATAACTCTTTAATCCCAAAACCCAATTCACATAATCCTTTTACATATCAATTACCCAAACAGTGTAGAGAGGCATCAGCAGGGGTGGGTCCAGTGTCCCATGTCAGCAAGCTTGGTGCCCTGAGCAGCCCCCCCTAAATTCAGACTTTATATCACCAAATAACTTTAAGTTAATACATTTTTGCTAGTTGCAAATGATTTGTTTACATTCTTGTGCTTAGTGTAAAATACTTACAGGTAATAGTAATATTCTGAACAATTATTACCACAACACATTGTCTCACAAATTTGTGTGTGTGTGTGTATATATATATATATATATATATTACCCCCAAAAGATCATTTAAAGTCATTATTGTGTTAAATAAGACAAGCATTAAATAGACATTGCAAAAAGTAGCTTTAGAAAGAAATAGGCCTATTTGATTCAACATAGAATTTATTACATATAAACTTTTAGGCTACAACAGCCTTTTTTTTCAGAAGCTGCAACTGAATTGGTATTTTGATCTATTTACAAACTATTTACAAATTGCAGCTCAGATGTGGCATGAATGATTTACACTGCAATTACAATTACATAAATAATGCCATGAGATTAATGGGTTTGGGGTATTAAATGGATAGTTCTCACCAAAATGAAAATTCTGTAATCATTTACTCTCGCTCATGGTGATAAAATGGTCATTTTGGTCATACAATGAAAGTCAATGGTAACCAAAACAGCTTGGTTACCAACATTCTTTAATGTTCCGCAAAATAAACAAAGTTATACAGGTTTGAAACATCATGAGGGCGAGTAAATGATAACAGAATTTTCATTTTATATACAGGATAATATATACAGGATGCAAAGGGAAGCCTGGTATAAAATATTACATATAAATGAGCAATATTACACAAGACTACATTTATATCAGTGGAACAAATGTGATTCTTTACAGTACTGACAAGCCTTTAGTCAGCGTCTTAGTGAATTAGTCAAGCCCTGACTGTATAGGGAACAACATGGTATTGTTGACTATTTCTACAGATATTTTTAGAGTACTTCCACCACACGCAGGAGCTCCTGTCTGCTGAAACAACCACAGACCTGTCACACGAAAACCGCCACAGCAGGAATAACTCAATTTAATTGGCTGCCACGAGCGATCAGGCAAACCAAGACTGAATCTATCAAATTGATCCATTTTTAGCTTAAACTCTAGATTTTGAATAGAACATTATCAGCCCTCTTTGGCCACACGGTCATGAATAATCAATTCCTACAACATACACATTATGTGGCCATTTTCTATGTTGCTACATTACAATGGACCATATACAATGAACATCCCCTGAAGGATTGTTAGAAATCACACATCCAATGAAATGCAATAAACTGCAATATTCGATCGATTTCCCCTCAAAAACCTCCCCCCCACCCCAAGGCAATTCGCAAATTTGCCAGTGTAAAATAAATGCAAACCAAGAAAAGATAAAACGAAAGGAGCTTTCAAGCAAATATGCCTTGAAAGAAATGGCAGAAGTTCACATCTCCGACCCCGTGGTTCTTGCTCTGCCCACAATTTAAACCAAGCGCTTTCGAAAGAAATCAAGCGTGATTCGCAAAAAGCACATCACAGTCCACTATCGGTTGCATACAAGTAAACACATGAATCAGAAGAGTGTGATAAAAGAAGGAGGTGTGGAGGCAGGCTATTTTTGTCACGCTCTCTGGAGCGTGCCAATGAGTCAGGGCCACATGGACACATAAGCTGCAGGTGGGCCGTGGAGATGTCAGGCTTGGTTAGCGGGAAGGGGGCGGCACCACTCTGGCCCAGTCTAAGGGTCCACAGCGGGCCCATCTATCAGCTCTAGCCGGCAGCAAACGACTCTGCTTGGCCCTCGAGTGCACTCTTGCTCTGATTAGAGCTCCCATTGGGCTTGTGTTGACACATCTGTACCGAAACTCGGTAGATATACAGTACAATACAGGCCCTGCTATACACATTAACAAACCACTTTTCCACAACAACAAACATGCACTATGCCGATGGGATTTGAACCAGCGGCACGATGCCAAGGGTAAAGAATAAGAGACTTTGGGTAAAAGCCTCTCTGAGCCTCGGCGATTAATGTGTTGTCAATGGAAGGGGATGATGACAGATGAAGCACAAGGGCAAAAGTGGGTTCTTCAAAGCAAAAAAGTGGATGACTCTGTTCTTACGTTTTCAGCTTCCAAAACCTCTTTGAAGCTTTTAGGCTACCTCACATCGCTGATGCTATAAAAGTCACAGTTTTACCATAAAAGCCACAGTACACCCTTGTTTCTTATTCGAAATTCACACAGTGAATGTTTCCCATCTCTAGACCTTTTTAATTAATTGACCGAAATGCCTCTGAATAATTTTCTGTTGATGATCATCTTTTTATTTTTGGTCTATCTTTCATAAACTGCATCTGCTATTTACCTGACTGTGACTGATAATGGTCTGATAGTAGAACTTTTGTTAAGTGTCAGAGGTTCTAGGTTCTAATCTGCCCTTGTATAGTTTTTCTTTTCCTCATTAAACCAAATATGTTTATCAATGATTGTATATCAAGAGCAGGGACATATTTGTGTGCATTTTGTTTTGTGATTTCACCAGAACGTGAAACGGCGTTAACGACGTTGAACAATAGATTGAAGCGTTCGTCTGTGTGAATACTGTACCTTCCGCCACTGATAACAGCGGCAACGAACACAAAAAAGAGCAAAAACAACACATTCCTGCAGAACGCCTCTTATTTATCAAATTAATGGAATTAATACTCATGCAACCATATTGAGTAATTTATACAAATAACAATTTAGTTGTATGAACAAAAGAAATTCAAGTAAACTAACAAAATTTCTTTGAGTAAATACAAATCATTTGAATTTATCACTGTTACATAATATTAATATGTGCAGCTTACTTAATATGTTTATTATGTAAGGTGAACACATTTATTGACTTAATTTACCTTATTAAATTTACTATTTGCTTTACAAAACATAACTGAACATTAAATACTAACATAAACTAACAACATCTTTCCCTTTACTGAAAAACACATAAAATAACACTTTGATCCCTAAATTTACTCTCCTAATGCAGTCCCTTGCAAAGCATGATGGGAACTACGGATTCACTGCCCAGTTAGATATGTCAACATTAATTTGTGCGTTTCACTCAGCAATGTTAAGTTAACTGAACAAACATTTATTAAGTAAAGTTGACAATTTTTAGTAGAAACAACTAAATTAAGTTCATGTAGTTCACTAAACATACCCGTCACTGGGATGTAAGCGAATGAGTTTTGTACAATCACATAAGAATTTGCCAAAACATAAAATAGTTATGAACTGCCATAAGATTGTGCTGATTTGTCTGGTCATTGCACCCATGTGGTGAATTTAGGACAAGACTATGCATTTATTTGACATAATTTGCAGTCTAAAAAAAGAGGCTGAATTTAATCCATAGGCTGAAAAGAACTCAATGAGTTCATTAGCTCTAGTATTGTGTTTTTTCATTGTGTTTAAGTACAGTTGCAGCAGTGTCAATTGGGTAAAAAATGTTCCTGCACTAAACCACTAGGGATATACCTTTGCTGACACGGAAAGAGAAAGGATGCCGTGATCACTGGCATTTAGAGCCAACTAAATAGAGCCCTCAGGCAGGCCTTGTGGCAAGTTGGGGGCTACATTTGAAATATCTTCAACATGCTGGATTTGAAATTTGCTGGATATCTAGAGGGCAACACTGTGGATTGTAGAGCACAAGTGAAAAGCAACTCATATATAGCTGTCCTGTGAATACATATATTGCATATGAATATTTAATCAGTAATTATCAAGCATCTATGAAAACATGCTCATTATCTGTTGCGCCTTTTATTCAAGCTGTGAAAGCTATGGCCCTCACAGCTGTACCATAACTGAACATAGCACTCTCAGGACACCACATGTACTTGCCATGTGCCCTTCCTACATGGTTAACCACTTTAAATACAGTGGCCCCACAAAGTATTTGGACACTTAAGTTACACTTATCAAAATAAGTATCAAAATAAATGGCAGTTAAAATTGTGTGAACTTGAAAACTGCCTTTATAAAGTACGTCTAGTAAACTCACCATGGGACCAGTTGGTTAAAAGCAATTGCAAAAATGGTTAATAAAAGTGAAGCTGGTTCTGAGAAAGCTCAGATGCTACTTGGTATGTATGATGTTTGTCCAATGTGATGAGTGTCCAAAAGAATTTCTCTCAGTTTTCCCCCATTAAGTTTGTGTAACAAAGTTATAAAATAAAGATTTTTTATGCACTGACACCATAGATTATCTTATATTTTTAAATAGAAATAGAGTGCTTCTTTCAAACATTTATCATCATTCAGAAAAAAACGATTGTGCCTCACCAATGTAAGGTGTGTGATGGACAGCAGTAGTAAAGGGCAACTAAGAACACAAACACAGGAAATGATTAGGAGCCGTCAGCGGGACAGCGTCATGATTTCCCTCGCTGCTAGTCCTCGCTGTCGTTTTTCAGCTAGCACTGGCTGTAATGGCAGCCGGGCTGCCAGCAGCACTCAATCACTCTGTTTATGAATCCAAACAACAGTCAGTTACGTGGTGTGAGAAACCACAGAGGAGGGCCCAGAGAATTCAGCCTGTCACAGCCAGCGTCTTGGGGTTCTCCGACAGCACATGAGATAGATTGCATGAAGAGGTACTTTCTATAAAATGTGCAAACTAAGAAACTTTGGCTATGCACAAGTTACATAATGTCTAATAAAAGAACGTAGTTTGGTCATAGGTTGTACTGGAAATAAAATTTGTAACATTTTTAACCATCTATTCTTATTTCTAACATTTGTTTCTACACTTAAAGGTTCTTTACACATAGTAACAGTTCTATTTAGAACCATATCGTCTTGAAGAACCCTTTTTATGCTGAAATGGTTCTTTGTGCTAGAGTTTAGGGTTCTTTTTTCCCGCCTTTTTGTTTTTCAAATCTTTAACTGTCAAAGCCACCTCATTACTGATTTTCTGGAGCTTAGCAGCCATCCAGTTACACAGACTGTCAACACACTCTCAACAGGTAAATTATTTCTTTCTAAAAATGTCTATAAATTTTAACTTTCAAGTTGTTACTGGTTTCCTACCTGTCATGTTTTTTTTTTTTTTTTTAGTTTAACAGAACATGTAAGTGTGAGCACCTCTATTCAGTTAATGATACTTATCTGTTGAAAAAAACAGCATATGCTGGTTAAGGTAGGTTTTGAAGCTGGTATGCTGGTTTGAGCTGGTTTATGCTGGTCAAGTGCTGGTCCTAAACTGGTCCATGCTGGACCTAAGCTGGTCCAGGACCAGCATGGACCAGCAAAGGACCAGCATGGACCAGCATAAGACCAGCATGGACCAGCATAGGACCAGCATAAACCAGCTCAAACCAGCATACCAGCTTCAAAACCTACCTTACCAGCATATGCTGGTTTTCTCTTCTTCCACTAAGTGAGAACACATTTCGTAGATACGCGAAGAAGGAGGCGGGAACAGGCGAACGTTCAAACAGATTTAATATATAAAATAAACAAATACAAAACGGAAGTAATGCCGGCAGATACTCACGGACGTCTGCCGGCCACACAAACATAATAAAACATATCATAAAATCCAGGTCTAGTCCTCTCTCGTCCTTCACTGTCGTCGCTCCCCTTTTATGCTTCGGAGCTTCTCCGTGAGAGATTCGAGACCGGTGCAACTCGCGCCGTTCCCTCACGGCTCTCGCCCGCCCTGCTCGTCACAAAGAGATATTGAATTTATCCATATTGTTAGATTTTTCAATTATTACTTTATGCGTAAACATACCCAGTCACAAAAACATTAAAGCTATCCAATGACTTTATATCACTTTTTCACTCACATACTGTCCATTTTTGCTAATTTTGGCCTTCATACACATAATTGTTTTTACATAAACAGATAGAAGAGATGCACTGTAACTGTAAAGATACAGATATTAATAAAAATAAACTATTAAAAATAAAAAAGGTTATTTATAGACTTATGTAGCTCCGTCCCTTTTCAGCTCTGCGCTCGGATTCCGGTGTGTATTTCCACTGCACTCTTACGTAGCCTATTTATGAATGAATGAACTGCATGTTTTAAAATCTTCCCGGTCTACTGACATTTGTTAAGACATCTGCTTTAAACATAATGCTCATGATAACTTTCATTAACTCTTCAACAGGTGGAGTTACTTCACCATGTACTTCAACAGGTACAATCCACTTCACCAGCAAATTATTCTTTGACAGCGATGTAATTTTTGATTTGTAGGTCTATAATGATAGGCTACAAAGGAGTTCAAGAAGATTTAAACAACTAAAATCATAGATGAATAGCAAACATTGAGTTTAGTGAAACATGTCCTTTTATTTATCTCACAACTGCCACCAAATGGACAAGATACTCTAAAATATGTTTTACTGTAATAATTTTTTATTAATAATCTTTATTAATAATTTCAGAAAAAAAAAAAAAAAAAAAAAAAAATATATATATATATTCTCACTGTGAGAATGTTTCTATATGAGTCAAGCACCATCAAATACCTCTGTTTTTATCTGTGAAAATTAAGTTTTAATTATGTAAATGACAAAAGAAAAAGTTTCTGATTTTGCAATCATTTACGATTCTGCATGGCGAAACTTAGACATTCCTAGTGGCAAAAATTCACAAATAATCAAGTTTTTTTGTTGTTGTTGTTGTTTGGAAATGCAAATGACAGACAGCTAAGTGGATTTTGATATTTGGGTCATTTTCTCTTTTAATGGCACTGATACTGGTGCACAGATTTCATTACTCCATGTGCGTCTAATGATTAGGCTAAACATCAGAAATCCCCTCATTTATCTGCTCATCTGTAAATAAAGTCTCCCATCTGCGTTGCCTCCCCTACAACAAAACAATCACATTCCTGCACAGAATCCAAATCAGACTAAGCCGTGGTACACATCAACCATTGTTTGGAATATGAAAATAAGGATGGACAAAGCCATTATTGCATGTTTCCTTCCACCTCCTCCTCAGCTTGGATCATTCTCCTCCGGGTAAAAGCCTCCTCATGGAGCCTCAGGGCTCAAATGATTCAGCCTGACTGTCCTGTTATTGTGACTCCAGCTGCTTTGTCACAGAAACGCTAGATGCAATTTGCGCCCTCAGGGGAGTCAGGATGTAGTGTCCATTTAAAGCACTGAGCTGAATTTAATATATGGACCCAAACTAAACTTCTCAGGATTTTGTTTTTGACTACTACTATAGAACAACCTTGTTTATTATAATGCATTGAAATTATTATTATTATTATTATTTATACATATAACATATAATGAAACAATAAACTTATTGTGAATATTAGAATATGGCATAATAATAATAATAATAACAATAATAATAATTCAACTCAGGATGAAACAAAGGTATCCTGTAGTGATGTCATATAATCTACATGTTTGGAAACCTGAAAAAAATGTATCAAAGATTAAACAAAAATATTAAAAAAATAAACATAAATAAATAAATAAATAAAATAGATTTGCCACCAGAGAAATAAATTACATTGAAAATATATTAAAATATAAAACAGTTATTTAAAATTATTTAATAATATTACTGTTTTAATTGTTTTTTTTTTGTTTGTTTTTTATCAAATAACATAAGAAACTTCTTTTCTAACATAAGCAACATTTTTATAATTTTTAACATGAAGATTTAATGGACTGTGAGACATATTGCAATATTTGTCATAAATACTTCACAAAAAATCCTCCCAAGATTTCTGTCATTTCAGAAAAACTCTTCTATCTCCGAAAAGCTGCTGTGTGATAATCACAGTTATTAAAAGAGTTAAATAAATCAGAACGTAATGAAATGCAGATTTACACCGCTAACTATCATGTATCTAATATTGTCAACAAACACAGATGCAGCAATCTGTTTGTAGATATTTGTTAAAATATCACCCTGCAGCGAATAAGGGCAAGGGATTGTTTGTTTTGTTTTTGTGCACTTTGACAAGCTGTGCTCTCTTATCATGGACCAGATCAGAAGCAATATAAACACAGAGCTGAGATAATGTGCGAGCATCATGTTTACTTTACGGCAATTGTACGGCATCTCAGACATCAGAGGATAAATCGGCCCTATTAGAATAATAGTGTGAAGGACAACGAAGTGGATGAGGAGCACTGGTAGAGGAGAGAGAGAGAGAGAGAAAAAGAGAGAGAGAGAGAGAGAGAGAGAGAGAGAGAGAGAGAGAGAGATAGAAAGTAGCAACCATAGCCTCCACGCATTGCAGATTTACTGATCTGTCTGCACTTTATGTGGACGAAATGGAAAAGAGAATGGTAGCATGTTTACAGCGCTATAAAGTTTTCTTTAAATTCCCAAGGACTCGACCACCCTGAAACTGCGTCAGAGCCGCCATAAAGCTCAGTGTAATGCCATCCTTTAAATCTGATGAAACATTTATTGATCTTCTTAGATCTTATTTTATTTTCTTCCCCTTACTTTTACCTCTAGCCGAGATACAGGAGCCCTGCTGAAAGAGGAGATGTGCATCCAAAGACCTAAAAAAAAAAATGTTAAAGGGACAGTACACACACAAATGAAAATTTGGTCATCATTTACTCATAAACATTTTTTTGTCCTAGCTGTTTTTTTTTTTTTTACTATAATGAAAGTGAATGGAGACTAGACCCATTAAGCTCCAAAATGACCGGTGGTGTTCGAATGGGCCCCTTGAGACCTTTATTCGACCTGAGTTTGAAGTTCCTAGGTGGCTGCATCGGGGAATTATGACCACTCAAATATCCTCAAAAGTACATACTGATCCGATAAAATGGTCCAAAATCCCATATTTGGTCTGACTTCCACACTCTCTGAGGCTCGCGGCCAAGCCAGGGAGAGTGTGCATTCCCCGGCTTGGCCTAGTGGGTCAGGCCACCTGGATGAATTTCACTTTTCCGCTTATATCGCCCTGGCGGAAATGTTTGAAACACAACACATTTATAGGTCTCCATGGGCCCATCTGACTGCGACCAGCCCCGTTCAAAGGTGTAAATTTGGAGGGCTACATTTCAGCCGCCTGGGGGGCTAATTTCATGTTCCTAAGCAGCTGCATTACTGAGTTATGACCGTTCAATAATATCCAAGTTAAAAACCAAAACAAAACAAAAAAAAACCACCCTAAAAGCAATATAAAATTGGTCCTCATGACTTACGCACTATAATTCAAGTCATAAGCTTTGAGTGTGGAACAGACTAAAAATTTAAATTTATTTTAAAATGTAACCTGTTTTTCACTAAACTTTACTTTTGAACTGAATATTTTCATTGATTCAGTTCATGAAACTATTCTGACTGATTTGTGCGTGACAAAAGGGTGAGTAAATGATGAACAAATCATTTTCGGTGAAATATTCTTTTAAGAAAATTTTTCAGGAACCTCATTGGTAACTGAAATTATAGTTCAGTCTGAATCTGTAAAAGGAAAATAATTAAGACATTTATTCTAATTAGAATGCGAAGTGGTATTAATGGTTCTTATAATCTCTGTGTCATCTTCCCACTCTTCCTAAGCAAACAGTCATGACATAATAACCTTGTACTACATTTTAGCTGGAACTTTAGTTGGCCACTTGGAGTTCACATTTACATTTACATTATTCATTTAGCAGATGCTTTTATCCAAAGTGACTTACAAATGCAAAATGTTCGTATACGTAGTACTTTATACTGCAGTATACAATTTCCTATGATATTGTGTACTAGTTCCACTGATCTATAACAAATATCAGGGATGATATTCTCAGTTTTGTGTATCATCAGTGATTATTGAGTCTTTTGCATGTGTACATAATTTCTTTGTATGACAGCCTGGCCTAAAATAATGTCAGCAGTTTGGCATATTTCATTGCATTATCGCAAATAAAACAATTGACTCCAAGCACAACTACGCAATATGCTTACACAATCTTTGACAATTTTTTAATAATATTTGAATAAAGAGTGAAGATGTCAATCTTCCTAGGCCAATTTTGGTCACTATACTGTATACAGTTGTGGTCAGAATTATTGGCACGCTTGGTAAATATGAACAAAGAAGCCTGTAAAAATAAATCTGCATTATTAATCCTTTTAATCTTTTATTTAAAAACTTAACAAAAATCTAACTTTTCATTGAAGTAAAAAAATTGAAAATGTGGGGAAAATCTCTTTATGAAAGAAATGTTTTTCTTCAAAACACGTTGACCACAATTATTGGCACCCTTTTATTCAATACTTTTTTCAACCTCCTTTTGCCAAGATAACAGCTCTGAGTCTTCACCTATAATGCCTGATGAGTTTGGAGAGCACCTGACAAGAAATCAGAGACCATTCCTCCAGAATCTCTCCAGATCCTTCAGATTCCCAGCTCCATGTTGGTGCTTCTCGTCTTCAGTTCACCCTACTCATTTTCTGTAGTCTTCAGGGGACTGGAATGGCCATGTCAGAAGCTTCATTTTATGCTCAGTGACCCATTTTGTGTTGATTTTGATGTTTGTTTTGGATCATTGTTCTGATGGAAGATCCAATGGGGTACTTTTTTTTATCCCTGTGTGCACCAAACCCATCTGGTGGGTTTGCTACCAAAAAACTTGTGGGGATGTAGGTTCTGTTTGTTAATTTTTTTAGGCATTCTGACCCAAAGACTCAACTAATATCTGCAATTCTCCAGCTGTGATCCTTGGAGAGTCTTTGGCCACTCAAACTCTTGTCCTCACCATGCATTAGGATGATATAGATACACATCCTCTTCCAGGCAGATTTGTAACATCTTTAGTTGACTGGAACTTCTTAATTATTGCCCTGATGGTGGAGATGATTGGGAATTTTCAATGCTTTAGCTATTTTCTTACAGACACTTTCTATTTTGTGATGCTGAACAATCTTTTGCTGCACATCAGAACTATATCCTTTGGTTTTTCTCATTGTGATGAATGATAAAGGGAATTTGGCCTTTGTGTTTCCTCATATTTACACTCCTGTGGAACAAGAAGTCATGGCTGGACAATTTCATGTTTCTAGTCACCCAGATGTGCTAAAAAAAATGTCAAAATGAGATCATAAGATTTTCTAGGGGTTCCAATAATTGTGGCCAGCATGTATTGGAGAAAAACATTTATTTCATAATGTGATTTTCCTCCCAATTTCAATTAATTTACCTCAATGAAAGGTTAGATTTTTGCATTTTTTTGAATGAAAGATCAAAAGGATAAACAATGTAGATTTATTTTTACAGCCATCTTTGATCATATTTACCAAGGGTTCCAATAATTCTGAACACAACATGTTTCTGCACTATTTCTAGACATTGTGACATTGACCAGATGAGCTCCTATATACAGGCAGTAAGATGTTCTTGTTTTCACTGAAGCACAAGATACTCTTTGGATCATTGTTCAAATCATGCTAGAGAACGTCATCGCAGGTTTTACATAAACTTGTGTAGTTAATGCATCTCGAGTGCTGCTGTCTTTAAAGCAAACGGAGGCAAATACTAAGAAACTGCAAAACAAAACACATAATAGTAGCAGATTTTTGGACTCCAGTATTTAGATCAGCTCTGAAGCCCAAAAGACATTTTAATGTAGTGCACACTGCCTTTACAAACCTGAGGCAATGCAACAGAATTTAAAATCGGCCAGTCTCAAATAGAGCGAATAGCTTTTGCAGCCTTAGTTGGTCCTGCAATGGTCCTAACTCTAAATTATATGCCTGACTAACACATTAATTCTATCGTTTCTTTTGAACAGACCTGAAACATCAAGTACTTTCAATAGAAATCAAAGTCATCCTCAGGGCATAGATTCATAAGAGGAATTTTAATAAATTAGAAATTATGTTTTTGTCCTCAAAAGGACGAATGGCAATATTGATTATGTGCAGTGTATTGGGTTCCAAATGATAATGCCAGGGATTGTGAATCAATAGTAATTAGGGTGTAAACTAATGTAGTGGCGCTTTTAGTGTTATCATATACTCACTCTGTTAGGATTTGCATGTTTGCTTCTTAGTTCATTATAAATCCATCAGTCCTTGGGTAATCATAATAATAAGTAAGTTTACTGTAGCTAATCTCTCTGTGACAAGCTTGTTTGGCTACTATGTTTAAAGAGACGTTAAGGGATGAATTAACCAAACACTTTATATTTTCTGTTAAATAGGGCAGCAGTTGTTCATCAAATGATGATTCAATGATGGAAAAAGTCATATCTAGTAGACACGGTGTAGTCAAAGGCACTTTTAACATCTGAGAAAAAAAAAAAAAAAAAAACTGATTCAGGTGTCTGGGTCGCAGTGGTGAAGTGATGATATCCCCTTGTAAAGTAAGCCAGTTTGTGCCAAAGCATGTGCAATTCTGCAATTCATTCCTAGTGAATTGCCCTCTAAGTGAAAAAATGACCATTGAAAAAACTAAATTAAAAAGACAACATTTTGACAGTAACATCTCACACTATTTATAATGACTATAGTTATTAATTTATGGGTGGTTGATAAATAAAACTTCAAAAAAAGGTGTTGTTTAAAAATCTGTTCAGAACTGATGTAATGCATTTTTGAGTCATGAACAATGTGTTCAAGTGTTTAAAGTCAGTTTTTATGTCAGGCGGTACAACCAAATAGTTGCATGTATATATACTGTAGTTGTACCACCTGACATGGAAAGTACCAACCTAACCATACTTGAAATTAGCAGTTTTTACCAGTATTTGAGAGAGATCTACAAACCTTTTTGCTCTGCCACAAGGATCAGTTGGGTTCCTCTGGATGATGTATTATCATGTTTACTGTTATTGCCTTGTCAATTCATAATAAAAGAGTCATGTTTGCAGTTGTGCCACCCTGACATTTGAAAATATGCAAATTGCTGGATAAAAGTTTTTCAATTATCCGAACAGCTTTAAAACTACTGATATTTATAAAAATTTGTTTATATAAAGGTTTCAAACCTAAAATGATTCCATAATATTTCGTTTTTAATTTTTTATTATTAAGACACCATTTTAAATAGTTTTCTTAGTCTTTTCATTTGTTCGGACAGTTGCACCACCTGACATTTTGGGGGTTTAAGATAACAAAACATAAAATAATATGTATTATTTAAATGTACTAAAAATGAATTAAAACTTTATAGGTTTTATACAATAAATTGATATACGTCATGAATTTATCAAATTATTTTAAAAGGAAATAATGAACTTCACGTCATGTCGTTGACCCTTATATTACTATTCAAGAAGCATTTTCTACTCTGTTTTGATGTATAAAGTGCACTCTAAAAACTGCTGAGTTGTTTTAACCCATGTTTGGGTCAAATATGGACAAACCTAACCATTGGTTTAAATTTTTAAATCAAATTTTAAACCCAGCATTTGGGTTTGCCCATATTTGACCCAAACATGGGTTGGAGCAACCCAGAATTTTTTTAGAGTGTGAATCCTGCTCTTTCTGGGTTCTGCATGGTCTTCATTAGTTTATTCTTTGTTGTCTGACTTTTTGTCTCGCCTCTGTTTCAGCTGTGTTCATTATGCAAACAGAAGGGCTATTCTGAATGAAGTAAGTACTGTGTTTCAAAAGGGTTGATTAGAACATTAATTGTTCATATGGTGCTTTCACTTTTAAAAAGCCTAATTTTTTTGTTGTTAATTATGTGCAGTTGTATAACAGACTGTTTTAATAAACCGGGCCTCTAGATTGGAAATAAGGTCTGTGTTGCAGTGTAATTAGAGAGAAAAAAAAAAAAAAATTCTGGCTGCTCATTCGTATGGAAATGATCACCCTTCACCCTGCAGGAACATATACGACAAATGATCTGATAGGGCTTCACTTAATAAGAGGGTGGAATGTGATTAAAGTTTACACGTAATCTCCACATATCATGAATCCAATGAGGCTTCAAATTCATACATGCAAGGACGCTCAGACTTTGTCTCTGCTCAGTGTGGATGTCCACAGTTCTACCAGAATTTTAAACACTTAACCTTTTGTCTCCATAATAGGATTATGTGTTCTGAATTTTTGTCCAGCACTCCAAAAATAGTGCCTATTATATTTTATTCTATTGATTTAAGCCTTATATTCGAATGAGGCTTTAGAAACCCAGTCAAGTCAAGAGAATGTTGCTTGATTTTCATTCCCAAGGTTCAGTGAGCTAAGCGCTTAGGAGAAGTTTAAGGGAACTGCCAAAGTGCTCCGTCTTCACAAGGAGCACCTGTGCTTAATAGTATCGTTCTTTGACTCAATGGATTTTTTTGAACAGTCAAGAGCAAAACTGACATGTACAAAAGTGCAGGAAGGTAAAATCTGCAGGCTGAATAGTGAGAAACTTCTAGTGAAAACGCAAGCAGCCTGGTAGACTTGCACACACACACACACACACACACACACACGCACACAACCTCAGAATGGACAAACTGAGGAGAACTCTTGGTATTTCTGAGCACATTCCTGTGTTGTGTTGTAATGAAATATGACAAGAGATTTATTCCCAGCACTAATTATTTGTTTGGAGGTAATTTGTTATGATGAGAATGCAGAGACACTGTCTTTGTTTTGTAATTGAATAACACAAGAATAATGAATTGGTCAGATCCTCTGCAGCAGCTGTTTTGGTCTTTGTAATGTAACTCATCTAAATGAAACAACTTCACTCATTTAGAGCGACACACACACATACACAACAGGAGAGAGAGAGAGAGAGAGAGAGAGAGAGAGAGAGAGAGAGCACAACATTTATTTGAATACTGCAGTATTTTCAAGAGATTATAATGTCGAAAGGCAACTGTAGGTTGTTTTTTGCTTTGTCCTAGTTTCACATAAAAAGTTATTTGACTTAGAAATAGTTATTTTTCATTACAACTATTTATACATGAATTAGAAAAAATCAAATGATGATGATGGATACAGTGTATGGAGGTGATTATAAAGAGCTGTTAGAAAATCATACATGAATCTATCTTTATGCTGCAGTTGCCTGATGCTATTATTTCAAAACACATTTTTAAACAATGGCTTTTAAAGCTCTACATTAATTAATGACTCTGTTTAATTAAGTCAAGATTGAGTGTATGGAATTAATTTCCCTTGTGTTATAAAAAGATAAACTGATTTATTTTGCATTTAGTGCACGGGAAAATATTTCAATTAGTGTTATAATATTAGCTTGTAATGACATACCTTTATTAGTTGCCAAGTGCTTTTTTTTTTTTTTTACTTTAAATTTTTACAATGTATATATATATATATATATATATATATATATATATATTTATTTATTTAATAATATATATAGGATTATTAATAATATATATAGTATGCATCAAATTTACATTTTTTCTATATATATATACACATATATATGTGAAGAGTCAGAAGGGTTTTGGTTTATCTGCAGTTTATTAGACAGATACAGTTTATTAGACAGTAGTACAGCAGTAACAAATCCAGGAATCGGGCAGAGAGTCAGGGCAGGCAGCAAGCAAAACACAAACGATAAACAGGCAAAGGGTCGGGGCAGGCAGCAGAATTCAGAATCCAGATAAACAGTCCAAGTCAAAACACAGGTAGGTATAAAAAAAAGAAAAACGCTCAGAAATGACAAACGGGGCGAATCAAGACTTCGCACAGAAATGCAAGTGAGAGTGTCTTTTATGTGAGAGTGAGTGGATGTATAATTTATGGCAGGTATATATATATATATATATATATATACACTAGATTGCCAAAAGTATCGCCTGCCTTTACGTGCACATGAACTTTAATGACATCCCATTCTCAATCCGTAGGGTTTAATATGGAGTTGGCCCACCCTTTGCAGCTATAACAGCCTCAACTCTTCTGGGAAGGCTTTCCACAAGGTTTAGGAGTGTGTTTATGGGAATTTTTGACCTTTTTTCTAGAAGCGCAATTGTGAGGTCAGGCACTGATATTGGACGAGAAGGCCTGGCTCGCAGTCTCCGCTCTAATTCATCCCAAAGGTGTTCTATCGGGTTGAGGTCAGGACTCTGTGCAGGCCAGTCAAGTTCCTCCGCACCACTCACTCATCCATGTCTTTATGGACCTTGCTTTGTGCACTGGTGCGCAGTCATATTGGAACAGGAAGGGGCCATCCCCAAACTGTTCCCACAAAGTTGGGAGCATGAAATTGTCCAAAATGTCTTAGTATGCTGAAGCATTAAGAGTTTCTTTCACTGGAACTAAGGGGCCAAGCCCAACCCCTGAAAAACAACCCCACACCATAATGCCCCCTCCACCAAAATGTACACTTGGCACAATGCAGTCAGGCAAGTTCTGTTCTCCTGGCAACCGCCAAACCCAGACTCATCCATCAGATTGCCAGACAGAGAAGCGTGATTCGTCACTCCAGAGAACACATCTCCACTGCTCTGGAGTCCAGTGGCGGCATGCTTTACAGCACTGCATCTGACGCTTTGCATTGCACTTGGTGATGTAAGGCTTGGATGCAGCTGCTCGGAAACCCATTCCATGAAGCTCTCTACGCACTGTTCTTGAGCTAATCTGAAGGCCAAACAAAGTTTGGAGGTCTGTAGCTATTGACTCTGCAGAAAGTTGGCGACTTCTGCGCACTATGCGCCTCAGCATGCGCTGACCCCGCTCTGTGATTTTACATGGCCTACCACTTTGTGGCTGAGTTGCCCACTAACCACTAACAGTTGACCGTGGAATATTTAGTAGTGAGGAAATTTCATGAATGGACTTAATGCACAGGTGGCAACCTATCACGGTACCACGGTTGAATTCACTGAGCTCCTGAGAGTGACCCATTCTTTCACAAATGTTTGTAGAAGCAGTCTGCATGCCTAGGTGCTTGATTTTATACACCTGTGGTCATGGAAGTGATTGGAACACCTTAATTCAATGATTTGGAGGGGTGTCCTAATTTATTCAGACACCTTGAACATTTCATTCATTAATACAGTTTATTCACTATAGTTTAAAAAATGGTAATAAAATATGACAAGATCTCAGAGTTAAACTGTGTCAGAAATTAAATCTTAATTATGTCAGATAACACTTGAGCAAAACATGGTCAGGTCAATGTCTGAATAACTTTTGGTTCCAATTTTGTATCAATTTTACTGGTAGTCCACTGTATGAAAATTTTTGAATATAATAATATGTCACAGTTTACTTTATTTTGCTATCCTCACTTACATAAATGAACTATAGTGTCCTGCACCTACTAGTAAAAATATATCAAAAATATAAAAAATGTCTGAATAATTTTTGGTTTGACTACATACTACTATATATATAAAGTTTTTATTCACAAAAATGTTAAGCAGCACAATTGTTTTCAAAATCAATAATAATAAGAAATCAGCATTTCAGAATGATTTCTAAAGGATCATGTGATACTGAAAAGTAATGATGCTGAAAATTCAGCTTTAAATCACATTTTTAAATATATTCAATTTGAAAAGCTATTTTAAATTGTAATAATATTTCACAATATTCCTGTTTTTCTGTATTTTTGATCAAATAAATTTAGCCTTGGTGAGCATAATAGACTTCAAAAAAAAAAAAAAAAAAAAAAAAAATCTCAATGACACTAAACCTTTGACAGAGAAAGAAAGTGTGTGTGAGAGAGAGAGTTATATACGTGTTTGTGTGTGTGTGTGTGTGTGTGTGTGTGTGTGTGTGTGTGTGTGTGTTAAATTCTAGAACCTTTAAATGACTACTTTCTGTTGGGTTGGCAAAGCCTGTATATCCCATTTCTGCAAGGAGGTTGTGGGTATTCGAAGAAATTATAGCATCTTATCTCTAGACTACATTAGGTGCTTTATGGTAATGGTTTATGGAATTAGTCTTCAGCGAGCCTGTGTGCGTGTGCTGGCTGAATTGATGTAAAGCTCTATTAAAATAGATGGCAATATTTTTCAGGGGTGCGAGGGTCACTCTGTCTAGCAGGACAGGCTCGGTTATTCCCAGCGGATGTTGACTTATGCCTGGCTGACTGGTAATTAGGCCAGGTAATAGCCTGCTTTGATGAGGACCGTGTGCGGGAGTCACAAGAGAAAGAGCTTATAATTGAGTGGTCAGCCTGGGACTACCATCAGCTAACAGCAATGAAGTGCACTGATCAACAAAAAACGTGCTGTAGCATTCAACAGTGGATAGACAACACACACACACACACACACGCCAGGCTGTAAACATTTATCACTGTTTATGGTACACCCACCCACCTGTGTTACATTGATCAGAGTAGTAGTAAGTTCTGATTTCTACCTGCATAAAATTGATGTGAGTGTGGCACATTTTTCACAATCCTAGTTCTGTCATGACAACTCTCAGAGTGTTTGACATGGTAATGGGTATGGCAATGCTGATATATTTGGTCTTGGTGGAATAGATCTGCTGTGCTGCTGCTGCAGAGTGAGTATGGGACTTGCTACTCCCAATACATAAACAACACGCTGCTGTGAGCAAGTAAGATATGCAGCTGCTGTACAATATAGCGTATGAATTACCTATAGCAGATCTATACAGGTGGAGCTGGGGAAGGTGGAGGTTTTCTGAAAATGTGCTGCACTGCTACAGCAAATGCTAACCAAGTATTTGAAGGTTGAGCTGATTGGCTACTGATACAGCAGGAACCAATCAGCTGTGCCTTACAGAGAATGATGTGATTGCAAGCAGGTTGAGTTTAGGATTAGCCTGCGCCATCTAGAGTTTCATGACAGAACTTCGGATTTTTTCCAGTTTATAAATACATTTTTACAGTTGTATATACACTGAAACATATAATATGACTGTATATGCGCTGATTCAGGCTGCGGCCCCTTTAAATTCTCGTGCTCCCCGCCCCCGGAGCTCGCGCTTGCCTTAAACAGCATAAACAAAGTTCACACAGCTAATATAACCCTCAAAATGGATCTTTACAAAGTGTTCATCATGCAGAATCGCGTAAGTATGGTATTTATTTGGATGTTTACATTTGATTCTGAATGAGTTTGATGGTGCTCCGTGGCTAAAGCTAACTTTACACACTGTTGAAGAGATTTATAAAGAATGAAGTTGTGTTTATGAATTATACAGACTGCAAGTGTTTAAAAAATGAAAATAACGACAGTCTTGTCTCCGTCAATACAGTAAGAAACGATGGTAACTTTAACCACATTTAACAGTACATTAGCAACATGCTAACGAAACATTTAGAAAGACAATTTACAAATATCACTAAAAATATCATGTTATCATGGATCATGTCAGTTATTATTGCTCCATCTGCCATTTTTCGCTATTGTCTTTGCTTGCTTACCTAGTCTGATGATTCTGCTGTGCACATCCAGACGTCCTGCCCTTGTGTAATGCCTTGAACATGGGTATATGCAAATATTAATGATCCCGACTGTTACGTAACAGTCGGTGTTATGTTGAGATTCGCCTGTTCTTCTGAGGTCTTTTAAACAAATGAGATTTATATAAGAAGGAGGAAACAATGGTGTTTGAGACTCACTGTATGTCATTTCCATGTACTGAACTCTTATTATTCAACTATGCCAAGGTAAATTCAAATTTTGATTCTAGGGCACCTTCCATACAAATGCATTATATGGAAGTAAGATGAAAAGAAAATACCATTTAAACTTTCCTGAACACAGTCAGCTCTCCTCAGATATACATTCATATAAACCCCCGCCCCCAAATGTATCGCAATTCATTTAGCATCTCAACCGACTTGAATCGTCACGTTTTAATCGATTTTCAACCGGTTCTGGATGCATCGTTACATCCCTAGTTACATTTTATTTTGATGGTCCCCTTTAGATATTCTGTTGACTACATAATGTTGCACCTATCAGCCAACTCTCATTAGAGTTTTAGTTGAGTATTTTAGGGGTAGGATTAGGTTTAGTCAAATAAGGGGTTAAGGGTTAGTGGAATAAGTTAACATGTTGTCAGTAGAATGTCTGTTGGGGGAGCATCAAAATAAAGTGTTAGCAGATACTAAACAGAGAGACTACTAACACTCTAATGAGAGTTAGTTGACATGTAGGTGCAAAGTTACTTATAGTCAATACAATGTCTAAAGGGGACCATCAAAATAAAGTGTTACCAAATCACCTATTAATTCCAATAATACAATATTCTATCATCCTAAAAATCTTTGTAAACATTTGTATATTTCTGAAGTTCTTCATATGTAAAATGCTTATGTTTTAGATGCTGTCAGTTTAATAATGTACATTTCAGTGTCAATGCAAACATATGAAAATGTATGTGTGCTAAAATTGCACTTTATGTACAAATAACTACGATTACTAATGTGATCACTTTGGTTTTTCAGTCTGATCCAATAGAATGACGGATATTTGAAGAGACAACAACAAATGGAATATCATTAAAAAAACCAGCCCTTTAGTTATGCATGAAAGAAACATCCCTGCCTTGTAAGTAGGGACTGATTGGAGATGGATTGTAATTCTAGTCAAATATACGGTGAAAGGACTCTAATAAGTAGTATCTCTGTCAGTGTCTGACTTTTAATTGCTTAATGAGGGCCAAGGATCACGATAACTGAACTCTCATTTCGTGCCTGCTGGAAAGTGTTTGCTAATACTGGCACTGTCTTCGTTAGTCTTGGCTCAGAAGCTAAAAGGGGCCAACTTCTGACCTCTTGAGAATTGGACGTTATCAGACACAAATTGATGTTTGGTTCTACATCTGTCTCCAGCCTCTAGCTCAGCTTTAGTTCTTTGATCATTTTTCAAAGCAACACACTGCAAAAAGCCTTTATATCTTTGTCTTTTACAGAGAGGGATGTTTTCAGAGATGAGCCCTATTCATGTTGTCTTGTTAAGCACCCTAATGAATACACCACTAGCGAGTGTCTATATGTGAGGTCATCGCTCAGTTCAGTTATTGTAGCACTGAAAAAAAAAAAAAAAAAAAAAAATCAGCAATTATTTACTCACCTTCATGTCGTTCCAAAACTATATGACTTTCACTCCTAAAAGATGATATTTAGAAAAATGTTTTGGTCCAATATGCAAGTCACCAAAACAAAACTGGACCCAACTAACTCAGTGTATGGACAAATAAAAGAAGTAGGAAAGTCATACAGGTTTGGAACAATATGAGGGTGAGTAAATGATGACAGAAATTTAATTTTGGGGTGAACAATCCCTTTAAACCTGACCACAGACAGATTGTCTGGATTTAAACACCCTACTACAACAATGAATCTGCTTTAGTACGAAAGCTCAAAACCTTCCAAAATATGCAGTTCTTAATTCTCTTTCATGACTTTCGCTTGTTTTATAATTTGCCCTATTGTTCAGTCTTCACAATGAAATTCACATCCAGCTAAAAGAGTGTCAGTCTCTGGGAAGCAAGTGATGTGCTTCATTGTTTAAATATTCTTAGTAAATTATCTCTTTGAGTTTATGTCTATGACAGTCTGGCATTGGCTCTGGTTTGGAAGGAAAAAGGAAAGGGAACAACTGTCACTTGTTTTGTCCCAGTTTATAACTAATACGACTGTTAAAATCCCACAAGAACAGCGAAATAATGTGATGATATAAATATGGGAAATTTGAGCTGGGATTTCTCTTTTAGTTCTCACTGAAAAGAAACAAAAAATAGTGCAATAAACTGATACACATCAATCTCATACACATATTTGCTTGATTTCACCAAGTGCAACATGTTCCTAGATCAACATCTTTGTTGATCATAGAACAACATTCCAATCAACCAATCAGATTTGAGGGACAAGTTTACAGTTTATGTCAAGTTTAGGCTTACAAGCAGGGTTAGGTGCTTTACATCAGTGTTATTCCTCTTTTCCCTCTGATTTTATGGATAACTTATGGGTAGGGTTAGGTTTAGGAGTATGGATATGGTTAGGATTATATTTTCAGACAGGAATGTTGTTCCAGGTTCAACAAAATATGTTGACCCAGGAACGCGTCTAACTCTGCCACTATTTATTGCTAATTAATTAAATGACTGCTAAAATAACATTTCATATGTTTCAAAGGTTTAATGACAATGGTTAAGCATTAGAATAATGAAAGCAGATGTATATATTATTGTAGCTAGCGACATCCATAGCAACATCAGTTCTCACCCTGTCAATAATTTCCTGTCCAGTTTTTCCTTTTTGAAAATGATCACACATGAAATGCTCTTCGCCACTCACAGAGTAACTAGAATGGTCGAGACCAATTGGGAATAAGAGGCTGCCTGCCAACTAAGAGATTTAAAGTCCAGCAATAGCAGGAAGCTTCAGAAGTATGCCTGGCTATTGTCAGAAAGTAATTCCATTTCATGAATAAGCGCTTGACTGCATACAGTGACAGCCTAGTCTTCAGCCTGTCTCTCTTGGCATCTCTGCCCGCGCCAAACACTGACAGAATGTCATTTTAATGTTTGCAAATTCCAGGGTGAGAGCGGTGCATTCTTCTCTTCCTTTTTTCAACTTGCGCCACACCGAAGGATGTTCAAAATAAACGTAAATAGGAAAAAGGAAATTGATTGACATGTTCCATCTTATCTAATTGAATGTCTACTACATAAAAGCATTGTGGGTTTGAGTGAGGGCCCTTATTTTGATGCAAAGGAAAACGAAGGGGCTGAACTGGTACATATACCCTGATGAAAAATCCAGGTAAAGCATGGTGGTCAAGATTACTACTGTAGCTTAGCCAAGGTGGTCAGCCAGTCCAGAGCTCAACAGAAAGTATTACCCCCCGCTGGCCTAATTATCTTTCTCTGGAAACATTTTCACTGGCCCAACCACAAAATATATTATAGTTTTCTTTTCAATTTTTTTTCATAAAAATATTTATTTTCTTTACAAAAAAAAAAAAAAACCAAACAAAAAAAATGAGTCGCAATGAGCAGATTTTCAAAAAAAAGTTATTGTTACTGATGTATGATTTGTTGGAATCAGAGAACAAATGACTGAGCTACACCTGTTTGAAGTCGATAGAGTCAGCAAAGTCACGGAAAGCGTGAATGGTAAAGCGAGAAAAACTGCATTTTTCATAGACAAAGGAAAGGTACTCCTCTCAGAAAACATATAAATAAAGATTCTTTTAGATGTTTAATTGCTATTTGAAGCATTTGGATCACTAGACGAGGGCTTAATGAGCTCATTTTTGTGAAAACCTCAAATTCGACCAAAATCGACATTTTTGACTTGTTTTGCCTGTAGCTCGTAATTAGCCCATGCACATTCCGACTTATTTTGCCAGCATGGGTCACATTTACAACATTTTCTTTACAAAATTATTTTCTTCTGTACAAAATTGCAATTCATATAAGCTAAAAAATGTTTTAAGGCAGAGCCCCTAAGGGTTGCGTTCTCTAGCAAAACTTATGCGTTATTTGTTTGTTCTCTAGCAAAACCTATTTGTTTGCGAGAGAACACAAAAAATTCACATATTTTTCTTCATCACCACTTAGGAGCTCCATTCAACCAACTGGAAACCATATAGAATCAGTTACCCTTAAAACCTATGCACTTTAGTTGTCTATCTTGATGGAACTACAACAAAACTCTGTAACTGAAAGCATAAAAAAGAATCTTTTGGAAGGTCTGCTATGAAATAGCATGGATCTTATGGAGCAGACATGCTGTTATTGCCTCTAACACAGAACACTTTAACCACTTAAATAATACATGCGGTTACACTCTGAAGTTGCCTGTACTGTTGCGCACAGATATGCATAACACTTATTAGAGACGGTTTCCTCAACAAATGTGATTTTTTTTTTTCCTCACATTCAACTCATAGGGGTTTTCTTAATTTCAGAAACAAAAGTCTTTATTTATACTTTACCGTACTAGACTCAAGCCAAGTAATTCATTGTAGATCATTAAAATCTGTGTTCTTTAGGTGTGAGACAAGTTTGCTAGTGCCTGCAGATGAGGCCAAATAATCAAAACATACGTGTTAATGCACAGGCCAGACAAAAGCATATGCCTAATGGGACGTGGGTGCAATCTTCTTCCAGCCAGGTCTAACTGGGCCTGACAGTTTTCTTTTTTAGAACATGCACAGAGAGATGCATTATGCATGAGAGGCCTGTATACCGCCTGCCCTCCTCTTTACTGACTGGTCCCTTTAGAAGTTCTTCACCTGACAACAAACAAGCCTAACCATGAATTATCTTGCCTAAGTTGACATTTGTCTGAGGACTTGTGTTTGGGGTCATGTAGAATTTAAATCTTCTACTTCATAATGCTATAAAACATGAAGGGGGTTGTGTCAAGTGTAAGGTTAATGTATCATGATTCACTCCCTGTTCCAGGAATGATCCATGTCAGATTTTACCTAGCACTTGGCGTATCATCAACAGTGTGACTAAAATGCGACATAAAATAAAAATGTGAGTGAGAAAATCATTTAAAATCCAGTCGGATTGTACACGTTCACGTGGCGTCGATATCGTCTGATTAGAAAGCGTGCTAGTGTTTCCTGCACGTGACAATGAACACAGTATAATCTGTGATGTCCGATTCGCCAACAAATAATTGAATAAAAAACAAATTAAGAACCAATTCTTTTTAATGCGTCAGATCTATCTATCTATTTTAGAGTATTCAAGACATGTCACAAATACTGTATATTTACGAGTTGAACGCACATGAACGCCACCACAAAGTCGTAAATACGAGTGGGAAACTGGATTTTCTTCGAGAACAGAGTTTATGAGTTGGGGCCGTGTCAGTAAGAAACATGGCGGAATACCACAATACTTAAAGATTTTTAGCAGTGGGATTGTCAGGCTTTTTTTGTTTATTAACAACGAAATAAGCATAATTTCCTGCATAAAATATGATAGCATTGTAATATAACAATATATAAAAATGTAAAATAACAAGCAATAATATGTAACGATAAAGTTTACAGAGGCTTCATAAATTAATTAAAAACATAAAAAAGTAAAACACACCTGATACACATTCTTTGTTCATCGTTTTCTAGAAGTAGACTTAAAAACCTTACTGTATTTTTGTGTAGTTAAATAAGAGAAGGTACCGCCATCTTGTGCCTATGAAAGTGACTTGAACGCACCTGACCTCGTAAACATTAACTTCATAGGAGGACTTAAATGCACCATTTGCATCCATCCATCCTTTCATCCATCCATCCATCCATCCATCCAAAACTGCATTTTTCATAGACAAAGGAAAGTTACTCCTCTCAGAAAACATATAAAATAAAGATACTTTTAGATGTTTAATTGCTATTTAAAGCATTTAGATCACTAGACGAGGGCTTAATGAGCTCATTTTTGTGAAAACCTCAAATTCGACCAAAATCGACATTTTTTGCCTGTAGCTCGTAATTAGCCCATGCACATTCCGACTCATTTTACCAGCATGGGTCACATTTACAACATTTTCTTTACAAAATGATTTTTTTCTGTACAAAATTGCAATTCACATAAGCTAAACATTTTTATAAGGTGGAGCCCCTGAGGGGACATGGTGATTATGACAAAATTATACAGTATTTCAACATGGTTGCGTTCTCTAACAAAACTTATACGTTATTTGTTTGTTCTCTCGCAAAACCTATTTGTTTGCGAGAGAACACAAAAAATTCACAGATTTTTCTTCATCACCACTTAGGAGCTCCATATTATGTGACTTGAATTAATTTAGCCAAAAATGATGGCATTTGATTGTCATTTGACCCTTTAATTCTATATGATTTTGTCAAAACTGACAATTTTGACAAAAATGCTAAATAAAGAGCATTATCTTGGTGACAAGAATGTGCAACAACAATGCAGAACACATCAAAGAAAATCAGACAAAATGGATGTACAAATCAACAAAAAGATTCAGTGATAAAGCAGCACTAACCTGAGAGCTATAGAATCATACCATAAACATTCAACTTCAACCAACTGGAAACCATATAGAATCCGTTACCCTTAAAACCTATGCACTTTAGTTGTCACATCTTGATGGAACTACAACAAAACTCTGTAACGGAAAGCATAAAAAAGAATCTTTTGGAAGGTCTGCTATGAAATAGCATGGATCTTATGGAGCAGACATGCTGTTATTGCCTCTAACACAGAACACTTTAACCACTTAAATAATACATGCGGTTAAACTCTGAAGTTGCCTGTACTGTTGCGCACAGATATGCATAACACTTATTAGAGACGGTTTCCTCAACAAATGTGATTTTTTTTTTCCTCACATTCAATTCATAGGGGTTTTCTTAATTTCAGAAACAAAAGTCTTTATTTATACTTTACCGTACTAGACTCAAGCCAAGTAAGTCATTGTAGATTATTAAAATCTGTGTTCTTTAGGTGTGAGACAAGTTTGCTAGTGCCTGCAAATGAGGCCAAAAGATCAAAACATACGTGTTAATGCACGGGCCAGACAAAAGCATATGCTTAGTGGGACGTGGGTGAAATATTCTTCCAGCCAGGTCTAACTGGGCCTGACAGTTTTCTTTTTTAGAACATGCACAGAGAGATGCATTATGCATGAGAGGCCTGTATACCGCCTGCCCTCCTCTTTACTGACTGGTCCCTTTAGAAGTTCTTCACCTGACAACAAACAAGCCTAACCATGAATTATCTTGCCTAAGTTGACAAATAATTGAATAAAAAACAAATTAAGAACCAATTCTTTTTAATCCATCCATCCATCCTCTGTAGTGTTCTGGTGATGACTGATTGATTGATTGATTGATTGATTGATTGATTGATTGATTGATTGATTGATTGATTGGAGTGTCAGATTTTACCTAGCACTTGGCATATCGTCAACAGTGCAACTAAAATGCGACATAAAATAAATATGTGAGTGAGAAAATCATATAAAATCCAGTCGGATTGTACACATTCACGTGGCGTCGATCTCATCTGATGAGAAAGCGTGCCAGTGTTTCACACACACAACAACAAACAGCGTAATCTGTGATATCCAATTCAAGAACAAAAAATTATTAAGAACCAATTCTTTTTAATACATCAGTCAAAATGATTCTGTCTATTGGTGCATTCAAGACATATACAAATGTCGTCAAGTTGAACACACATGAACAGCAACACAAAGTAGTAAATACGAGTGGGAAACTAAATTTTTCCTCGAGAACAGAGTTTACGAGTTGGAGCCGTGTCAGTAAGAAACATGGCGGAATACCACAATACTTAAAGGTTTTTAGCAGTGGGATTGTCAGGCTTTTTTATTAACAATGAGATAAGCTAATTGCCTGCATAAAATATGATAGCATTGTAATATAACAGTATATCATATATGTAATATAACAGCTATAATATGTAACGAAAAAGTTTAGAGGCTTCATAAATTAATTAAAAACATAAAAAAGTAAAACACACCTGATGCACATTCTTTGTTGTGCAAGTAGTAGACTTAAAAACCTTGCTGTATTTTTGTGTAGTTAAATAAGAGAAGGCTATCTTGTGCCAATGAAAGTGACTTGAACGCACCTGACCTCGTAAATATTAACTTCCCAGGAGGACTTAAATGCACCATTTGCATCCATCCATCCATCCATCCATCCTCTGTAGTGTTATGGTGATGATTGATTTATTTATATACAGTGTGAAACGATATTTTTTGTCACAAATACAATCAGTATTCTATTCATACTTTACACATGGGGTACATAGACAAGAGGCAGGATACTCTATTTCAGAAAAATAAATAATTAAATAAAAAGACTGAAATGACAGATTGTATTTAATTTTGACAGAGATATTTCAGTTTGATGCCAAAGATGTCATCCCATGTTAACATAATGATACACTATGAACTCTTGATTGCTAGTTGTCCAACTGCATAATACTTGGTTTTCTGCTGACATCCTCAAGATGTGATTATGAAAACACCTCTTCCCTGAGAGACCTATTTTCAAAGTTATCAAATAATACGTTTGCAGTTTCTTCAACTGTCTATGACAAGCTTCCCAAATGTGTAGTCCTCAGGTGTGCCATGTATGATTTTGGATAATTGGCAGACTGCATTTGTCCTCCACATACATACCGATAGTGCTCAAACTATGTTGACGTTCGATGTTGTGCTGTATTTTCAGAGCTTTATTTTTGATGACTCAATGAAAGCAGGTATCTTTTATGAGTAAAAACATCAAGTCTATTTTGAAGCAATTACGACTGTCTAGCTATTTGCCTCATACATTATTAGGGGCCATTCACACATAATGCGTTTTTCCATTCCACTGCCCTACTTTTTTATTTGTTTTCAATGTAAACATATGCTAGACGGACGTTTTTAACCATTGTGTTCATGTCTCCTATCTTTTGCAGTATCTTGCGCATGACACTGCATTCAAAAACGTGAAGCTCAAGTTAAGAAGTTCAACTTTTAAGATCTTGCACTTTTTGCATTTCACTTACCTGTGTCTTGTGTTTTTAACAGTAATAACTTGTTCTGTGTGAGCCGGCCCAGACATGCAGAAGAGCAAAATCAATCAGTGTCAAACCTACAACAGAAATTACAAACATGCACTCCAAATCAATCTGTACGGCATAACATCTTACCCATATATTCGTGCTTATGGATTGGGATTCCTGACATTTTGCTGCTCTTTAAAAAGCAGCAGTGAGTGAGCAGGCTGGTCAGAGAGAAGTTATGAAGTGGTGGAAGACATTTATCCATATGTCAGTGATAAGAGGCAACCTGTCAAAGCCTCGATGCTAAACTGCACCACCCGATGCGTAAACACTCTCTCTGACTGCACGCGGACAGTTCTTTTGTGCGATCAATGCCAGCTAGAGGCATTTTAGAAATCATCGATAACAAACACACCTCCGTTCTCTTTCTTTTTCCATCCTGTATCTGTCAAGAGCAAATTTGCCCATTGCCTAAGCAGTGGAGACGGTGTTGCATTATTGACCACGCTGTCTGCATTTATGTGTAAGTGACTGCCATCATGATGGAAGCTTTAATGGAAGTGTAGTGACAAATGTTTTCCATTGACATGTTTACTAAATGTCCTTTTATGCAGCTGTAGCTATTAAATGCACACTTTGGAAAGATAAATGTGACCGTTTGAAATTGCGTAATCATGTTTATGTATTCAGTGGGATTCTGCTCGGTTATATTAGTCTGGGAGACCAGATTGAAGACCATCTTAGACTAGTTTACAATTTTTTTTTTTTTTTTTTTTCAGCACGGTTAGCAAATTGCCTGTGGCAGATTATCTTTTAATATTTTTGTTTTCTCCAATGGCTTGTTTTGCAAAATGTATTCAAGTCTTGGTAGCTATTGTGATCGCAAGCACAGCAATATGTTGCAGTAGCGCCGGTCCATTAGAAGGACTTTAATTCTCACTATAGAGGGCTCCCTGATTCATGAGGCCTAGAGGAGCAATAACTCAGAGATTTATCCCCTGCTAACAGAGTTGCAAATGGGACAGCCAAGAGAAGCTGATGATGTACTGTTGCTGCCAGTTAGCCAACATTTTACCATCCAAACAAAGATGGATTTAGGAAGAATAGTAAGCATGTTAGCATATATTTCTAGTAGCTTGACCCAAGGGATTTTTGCACATGAGGGACAAAATAAAAAAAAAAAAAGATAAAAGTTTTCTTAAAGAGAAGACAAAGACTTGTTGAATATCTCTGGTGGACCAAACATATTTTTTGATCACTACTGAGTCATGGAGTCATTAAGATTTAATAATAATAATACTTCTATTCAGCAAGTACACATTAAATTGATGAAAAGTGACAGTAAAGACATTAAAAAAAAATTATATTTCAAATAAATGCAGTTCTTTTGAACTTTCTATTCATCAAAGAATCCGGAGGAGAAAAATAAAAACTGAAAAAACGGTTTTCCAGCATAAAAATCAGTATATGAGAATGATTTCTGAAGGATCATGTGACACTGGAGGTCTGGAGTAATGCCTGCTGAAAATTCAGCTTTGCTATCACAGCAATAAATTGCATTTTAAAACATAAAATTAAAGACAACTATTTTAAATTGTAATAAATGGTCACACTTTACTGTTTTAAATAAATGCAGCCTTGGTGAACATAATATATATATATATATATAAAAAAAATCCCAATCCCATAATGATTAATTAACATTCATACACTTAAAATCTTTCTCTCTAAATTATTATATAACTTTGCACCTTTTGGGTTAGCATGGTGACAGAAAATAAAGACTAAAGATCTAAAGCTCACTGTAAAAATGAATTGTTGGTTTAACTTAGAAAAGTAAGTTACCTGGTTGTCTTAATTGAGTTCATTGAAATTAAAGATTTGAGTTAATACAATGAAGGCAATTGATTTAATCAACATAAACTCTTACATTATCATTTTCATACACATTTTTGGTAACTTCCAATTGTTACATTCAGATTTAGCTAACAAGTAACCTTAGCTACATTAAGCTATGTAAATATGCATGGCTATCATCCAAGCTTTACAAATATCTCACAAATTATGCCTTAAAATCAGTTTAGGCTCTCAGTGATAATGTTTCTTTCTATTTTAGCAGTAGCAAATGTTAGTAATAACTAATCTGACAAAGCCTTAATTTAGAACCGTGTGTATTCCAATCATCTTAACGGCAGTTGCTCAGCTCAATGTATACAATTTGAAATTTGCCATCTTTTGAATAATCGTCAAAGGAGAAAGATTATATTACCAGCCAAATTGTGAAGATATAACATCTACAAGCAGAGAGTCCATGCTGAATTTCCCAGTGTTGGGGTAACACATTATAAGTAACTTGAGTTACGTAATCAGATTACTTTTTTTAAGTAACTAGTAAAGTAACGCATTACATTTTCAATTTACAACAAAATATTTGTTACTTTTTTACACTTATTGACTGACAGCTCTCCTGTCCCCATGTTGAGACAAATAAAGCGCAGAGGCATTGTGTGTGAACATGATGGTTATTGTAGTTCTAGACTAAATGTGAACATGCATTTACTCATCTCACTAGCACGAAAACATTCAGTATTACTCGAAACGAATAAAAACAGTGAAATGCAATCTCAGAATTTTATGCAAACCTGTAATTAATTAACTATATTAAATTACACAAATATACTTTATTTAATCTCACTTTATTAACCAATGTCTTTGCTTCTGGCCTTCAATGATCTAATTCAACCATACTAATAAGCAAAAATTACTATATATTAGATTTAGAAATAAGAGTGTTGAACTTCCTTCTCCTGTATCCTTTTCTTCTTTAATCCAGAATGGCAGCACAGCTGAAAGGTTTGTTTGAGCTGCGCCATCTACTGTACAGGAGTAAATATGCATTTTCTTCAGCTTCAGGCTTACTCATTTCACTGTTGGTGCTTTAACATTTGTCAAAAATAGAACTTTTTTTGTTGTTATTAAAAACAAACAAGCAAGCCCAGTCCAGGTGAGAAAAATTAATGCAAAAGTAATGTAACGCACTACTTTTCATAAAAAGTAACTAAGTAATGCAATTAGTTACATTTTTTTTACGGAGTAACGTAATATTGTAATGCATTAGTAACTTTCCCCAACACTGCCCCTTCCTATATATATCGTTGTTCCCTTAGTTAAATGTTAAAAACAAATAAGAAGCTGAATGCTTGAATGAAAGCTAACCCTTCTCATGTACTTCAGATTTATCAACACATACACTTAAACAGCTTCTACAGTAATCTATAAACACAGCAGCTAAGCATTAACATTCTGTAGCAGACATCACTGATGTACCAGTCGAAATTGCTATGACAGAAAAAGCTATAACTATACCCAATTCAAAATGTACGTTGACTTTCTCTGCTCACTACAGAGATCATCTGACAGTGAAGATAATCACTCTGAGAGGGAAGCGTAGTGAGCTTGTTGCTGTCTCTGAATGAATAGTGTGCCATGAAGTTCCTGTCTCATATTGATTAGCAGGTGAATGACTGAGCCAGTACAAACGTATTATTTCTATTATTTGTATGTCAGTTTTCTTTCCATCAGAATCTGCTGAAGTTTTATGAGCTTTAAGTGTGTGTGCGAAAGAGAGACAGTGAAATAAATGGAGAGACTGGTTTTTACATTGTACTGTTTAATCAAAGCCAGCAAATAAACAATAAAAATCAACTTAAATAAGAACAGTGCAATACAAGACGATACTGAACCTTTTAAACATTATTCATTTTGGAAAGAAAATCTATTTATGATTTTATGGTTATGCAAATAACAATAACGTTCTCTCTCAACAGGTGTTCTATAATGGCAGGCTACCTGCTGCATTCAAATGTCAGTTTATAATACCAGCTTTTGGTAAACACAGACAGCAGGTTACAATATTAAAAGAGAAATGTACACCAATTATTTGTCTTCATAAGAAATAAATTGCCTTATAAAGAAAGTTCATAAAAAGAATGTCACAATTACAGTTTTTTGTCACAGATTATATATTTGCGCCCTAGAAAAATAAATATACACATTTATTTTGAGCACAGTGTATCAACATGAGCTGATATGAGGACTAGCATAAGACTGATTCTTGGGACATATTGGACAAAACACGCAAAAATCAACATTCGGACCTTGATGATTTTAACACAAATGCATCATTTCATATATTGTGCTTATATATTTTTGCCACAACCTAGATGTTACTCTGTTACACAAACTGTGCAGACAATTTTAGATTATTTCTCCCATTTTAGTAAGTCATATTAGTAGCAACACTACATAAAAAAACCTTAAAATGATGATAATAACATAAACAGAGCTGATCTAGTAGTATCGGTTCATTAGTTAATTGAAATGAATGATAGATTTGTCCATTTTTATAACACATATTGTATGTATTATTGTTTTATGGATCTTATGGAGTTTACCCAAATTGAATTATAGGCAAGCAAAAACAACAGCCAGTTTTGTCTTGTACTCAAGAATTTGCGATAAATGACAGAAAAGAGATTTTAACATTGGCATAGAAGCCCACAGCAACATTTAGTCTATTTGGATTTTGTTCTTTGATTCGAGTCTACTTTGAAGAGGTAAGGAGCAATTAATTGCACATTACAGTACAAAGCTCTGATTAAAAATCATTAAAAATAGACTCTTTTAATGAACATTCACACACGCTCACATTTTCATACATGCATAAACAGAAAAAGCACACAATCCGACAGAAATATAGACGAAGATAAGAGAAGAGGAAGTGAGCGCAGGTGGACACCTCTACGTACAGATTCTTGTTTTGCTGGGAAATTGGAGCGGAAACAGATCTCTGAAAGAATAGCAGAAAAAGGTCAAAAGTCACAAAGTAGGTCAACACAATTATGATGGAGAAAATTCTGCTATCTGACTTGAGTACAAGAAGATACAAGAAACTTTGTGTTGTGTGTGTGTATATATATATATATATATATATATATATATATATATATATATATATACACACATACACCGTAAACCTTGAAGCTACATAAACCGGTGGACGCACTGGCAAACTGCTTCGCCGCCGGCATGATATCTCCAGCCAGTTAAAACATTTAACTGGTGTGGAAGCAAATTGTAAATTTTATTATTAAACTGTCCTGAGGTTTGGGTATGTAAATTATGATTAGTGGTCAGACCTAAAGTTTTAATTAAGTGCAAGCCTAAGTTTGGAACAGAAGTGGTTCATTAATCACCCAACTAGGCAATCCATAAAAGGCCATAGCTCATCACTTTCATCCTAAGTTATCTTTATTCAGAGTGCAAACAAGAAACCTTTAAGTAAATGAGAGTTCTGGAGGTATTACTCCCTGTCACTAGATGTTGCTTAGTAATTGTCAGAAAGAAGAATTGTCAATGGGATAAGAAACAAACATAAATATTTATTTAAAAAAATAAATGTTACAGATAATATTCAGTACAACAGCACTCTTGCTTGTGTGATATTTCTGAAAGGATTAGTTCACTTTCAAATGAAAATTAGCCCAAGATTTACTCACCCTCAAGCCATCCTAGGTGTATATGGCTCTCTTCTTTCTGATGAAAACAATCGGAGAAATATTAATAAATATCCTGACGCATCCGAGCTTTATAATGGCAGTGAATGGGGGTCACTAGTATGAGCTGAAGAAAGTGCTTCCATCTACATCAATCGATCATAAACATGTTCTCCTCTCCACATGGCTCCGGGGGGATAATAAAGGCCTTTTGAAGTGAAACGATGCATTTGTGTAAAAAAAAAAAAAAAAAAAAAATCCATATTTAACAAGTTATGAAGTAAAATATCCAGCTTCCACCAGACCGCCTTCCGTATTCAACATACGAAGAAAGTGTAAACTGGCGTCGCGTCAGTTACACTTTTTCCGTAAGTTGAATAGGGAAGGCGTAGGATGTAGCGTAAGCTTTTTAAACTCCAAGAGTTTTACACTTTCTTTGTACGTCTGGCGGAAGCTGGATATTTTACTTCATAACTTGTTAAATACGGATTTTTTTTTTTTTTTTTTTACACAAACGCATTGTTTCGCTTCAGAAGGCCTTTATTAACCCCCCCCCCCAGAGCTGTGTGGAGTACATGTTTATGATGGATGGATGTGGATGGAAGCACTTTCTTCAGCTCATACTCGTGACCCCTGATCACTGCCATTATAAAGCTTGGATGCGTCAGGATATTTATTAATATTTCTCCGATTGTTTTCATCAGAAAGAAGAGAGTCATATACACCTAGGATGGCTTGAGGGTGAGTAAAGCTTGGGCTAATTTTCATTTGAAAGTGAACTAATCCTTTAAATATGTGACTTCTCATCAGCAGTTGCAGTCCATCCATCTGTGCAGTACGATTTTAATGATTCTGTATACAACTGGCCAAAATGAATGAATCAGCTTTTACATAACTTGTTACTTGTTTACTTGAAAACGTTGCTAAACACTTCCCACTGTCTGCACAATTACCTGTATTTAGACCCCACATCTTTTAAAGTTCTTTCCATTCCACCCACCTTCCTCTTTGTCAAGCCAAGTCTCTTTGTCTTTCTTTTCCATCAGACTCATTTCACCTTCTGTACCTAAGGCTTCCAGGTCACGTCACCAGGGTCTGAACAGTAAGTCTGATCTCAAATGACCTGTCTCTGCCCGTCTAGGTCTGCAGGGCTGATCTGAGGCCAACGCTGTCACACGGAGGACTCAGAAAGGGCCAATAAAATAAGAGTGAAGGGGCACTGCAGTCTTTTGATGTGCTTCTTTACCTGCTTTAACCTTGCCACCCATGTGCGGTGGTTTGACTTCTAATCCATGCACGCACAAATAAAAACGCAGATAACGACAGAACAAAACTGTCACAAGAAGAGATTAAGAAAACAAGACCAATAAAAGAGAAAAAAGAGGCACAGAATAAAGGCATGTTCCCAAAAAGTGGCATTTAACAACCCAATGTGAATTGCAAATGGAAATTTAAACCATTTTTCTTTAGAAAAAGTCTGCATACCTAAATGAAGGCAAACATGAATGCTTCAATGCAGAATACAACTCATTCCACATCTTAAATATGCTAAATTCAGTTTTTTATAAACTAAAACACTAAATACATGTAATGTGTCACCCTATGGAATAATTAATTTTATAAGCTGTATATATATGCAGGGCTTGACATTAACTTTTTTGCTCTTTTGCTCACCAGCCTGTGGCTAGTGTTTTTTCAAAGTTAGTAGCCACTCAGCATTGTCAGTGGCCACAATCTTGACAAACTGCCATACAGATATTTTTAATATTATCTAATTTGGCAGCAGGTATATTAGGCTGCTGTCACTTTAAGATCTGACGCACAGATTCATTATACCGTGTTTTCTTTCTCAACTGTTTACATTCACTTAAAATATAACTGACTTTGTTTACGTGAATACTCGCTAAGACCGCCATTTTGATATAATTTTGTGTGTATTTGACTGTTTAAGCGCAATAAGCAGCAAAAGGACTCAATTTAGTACTGAGAGGTGGCTTTATGTGCGCACACTTTGCATGTGAGCACAAAATCTGTGGGAATGAGTAAAATTATGTGCAATAGGCGCAACCCCACGCTGAAATTCAAGCACTGTAACACCAACAATATTCATCTAGAGCAAATGAAATGAGTGAGTGAGGGGAGGCGGGTTTGTGTGTCAACTTCGCTATCAGAGAGACGAGAGATAGTGAGAAAGCGCAGCTGGTATTGGGTATCTGCGGAAAATGAGTATTGGATGTGAATACAGCAACATACACTTTATGTTCCACCTTAACTTCATCTCTAGACAGTATCTGTCCTCTGTCATCCAGGCCTGCACGTGCTACTCCCTCTAACCCCTGGTTATCTGATGTTCTTCGTGAACACCGGACCAAACTCAGGGCTGCAGAGAGAAAATGGCACAAATCAAAAGACCAATCTGACCTGGTTAGCTATCAATCTGCTCTCATCCTTTTCTGGTGAAATTCACGCTGCTAAATCTTCATATTTCCACAACAAAATCAACAGCACTTCAAACACATGCGCACTTTTCAAAACATTCAACTCTCTCCTCTGTCCTCCTCCACCACCACCCACCTCCTCCCTAACTGCTCATAATTTTGCTAATATTTTTACTGACAAAACTACAACCATCAGCAGTCAGTTCTCAGCTCCACACACACAGGAACTCAGACCAACCACATACACAACCACACATCTCCTCTCTTCCTTCTCTCCCCTCACTGAGACAGAAGTATCCAAACTTCTCCTCTCCAGTCATCCTACCACCTCCCCTCTAGATCCCATCCCCCACACCTTCTACAAGCCATCGCTCCTACACTTTTACCAGCACATTATCAACACATCTCTCCACACTGACATTTTCCCTAACACATTCAAGCAGGCTCGGGTAACCCCGCTGCTTAAAAAAAACCCACATTAAACACGTCACTTGTAGACAGTTATAGACCTGTCTCTCTCCTACAATTCATAGCAAAAACACTTGAACAAGTTGTTTTCAACCAGGTGTCATCTTTCCTCTCACAGAGCAATGAACTGGACGTCAATCAATCTGGTTTGCACTACTGACGGTCACTGAATCCTTGCAGATTGCAAAGGCTGATTCCAAATCATCAGTTCTCATTCTGCTCGATCTATCTGCTGCCTTTGTCACGGTGAATCATCAGATCTTTCTGTCCACCCTCTCATCACTGGGCATCACAGGTACTCCACTTCACTGGTTGGAATCCTATCTCACAGGTAGGTCTTTCAGGGTTGCCTGGAGAGGGGAGATATCCAAACTGACCACGGGGGTTCCTCAGGGTTCAGTTCTTGGACCCCTCCTCTTCTCCATTTACACTACATTACTTGGTCCCAACATACAGACACATGGTTTCTCCTACCATTGCTATGCTGATGACACGCAGCTCTTCCTTTCATTCCAACCAGATGATCCCACAGTAGCTGCACGAATCTCAAGCTGTCTGGCGGACATCTCGGCATGGATGAAAGAACATCATCTGCAGCTCAACCTGGCAAAGACTGAGCTTCTCGTCTTCCCTGCCAATCCGACTCTAAAGCATGATTTTACCATCCAGCTAGGTACATCCTCAATTACCCCATCAAATTCGGCCAGAAATCTTGGAGTAATCCTTAAAACTGATCTTCAAAGACCACATTGCGAAGACAGCTCGGCCATGCAGATTTGCACTATACAACATAAGGAAAATCAGGCCCTTTCTATAACAGAACATGCAACACAACTTCTCGTCCAGGCCCTAGTCATTTCTAGGCTTGATTACTGCAATGCTCTTCTGGCTGGAGCGCCATCATGCACAATCAAGCCTCTACAATTGATTCAGAACGCTGCAGCACGTCTTGTCTTTAACGAGCCCAAAAGAGCCCACGTCACACCTCTCTTCATCTCTCTGCACTGGCTACCACTTGCTGCTCGCATCAAGTTCAAGGCGTTGACGCTTGCTTACATATCTACCACAGGCTCAGCACCCTCCTACTTCCACTCACTCTTACGAGTCTACACCCCTACCAGAAGCCTACGCTAACTAAAGGAGCGAAGGCTCGTGGTACCATCACAGAGAGGCACAAAATCACTCTCCAGAACTTTCTCATTCACTGCTCCATGCTGGTGGAACGATCTTCCTTCCTTCATCTGGAATGCAGAATCCCTGGCAATATTCAAAAGACAGCTGAAAAAAAAAAAAAAAAAAAAACTATCCTTTCATTACCTATCCTTTCACTTCCTTTAATCCCTTTCTATTGCAGCTTATGATACTCTGAGCAATGTCTGAAATTTGTATTGTGAGCACTTCTTGTGTCTATTTGCCTCTTCATGACGACTCGCTTGTTGTATTCCTCACTTGTAAGTCGCTTTGGATAAAAGCGTTTGCCAAATGAATAAATGTAAATGTAAATGGAAGCGTTTCAGATATTTCAGTATCAGTATGTATCGAAAAATCGATATTTTTGACAATACTACATTGCACTTAGTTTATTATTTCAGATGCATTTTTAAAAGACTACAACAGAAAAATGTATATATTATATATAAAATTCACACAACCATTCATAAGTTTGGGGTCAAACTTTTTTTAATGTCTCTGATGCTCACAAAGGCTACATTTATTTGATGAACAAAACAGTAAAAATAGTAATATTGTGAAATATTATTAAAAATGTAAAAATATTTTATATTTTAGTATATTTTAAAAATGTAATTTATTCCTGTGATGGCAAATTACATTTTTAGCAGAAAACTGAATTTTCATTTCTTAATAAATTTTGAAAACATTTGTGCTACTTATATACTAAGTTTGAAAGAACAGCATGCACAATTGCACACATTTTGAATAGGAATTTTAGTCTGCTTTGGCCTTTTTCTCACACAAATCTATTGTATGCGTAAAAATATGTTTTTTAAAATGATATGAGGGTGAGCAGATCGGTTTCGGGTGAGCTATACCTTTAAGCTGGGGTGAGGTGAGGGAATTTGTGAGATATACATGCATTTCACCATTTCACTTTTCTATTCAATCCAATTCCCTTTATAATATACATTTTTTAATGCTACATAAATGTTTGTGTTCTCATAATTGTTATTGCCACACTCTATGATTTGCAATATTGTTTCAAAAAACAGCCAGATATGTGTGACTAAGCATCTCGTATGAATTCCAGTAATATTGAGAACAACAACAAAATAAATGTCAAATGAGGATTCTGCCAAAGAGAGGAGGAGGTGGTTTTTAATGTGTGTGTGAAACAGGGAAAAAAAAAAAGAAAGAAAAAAACAAAACAAGGCGGCGAGACAGAGAGAGAGAGAAATGACAGATGAGCATTATGTGAACGTCTGACAAAAAGGTCTCAGAGATGTCCATCAGTTCTGATGTCGTTGTCGCCACTGTGTGGGAATTTTGGCTGAGACGATGAGAGACAGAGCGGGAGTGAACAAGCCAGTAAGTGAGGGGAATGGTAAAAGAGTCAAAGGATGAAAGGATGGAGAACTGAGAAAGAAGGAACACCTGCTTTGAAGTGACAGAGATCAGAGGGCAACCTCCACCCAGGCTGTCTCTATGGCCAAGAAGCTCGCTCCGCTGGGTACGTCCACATCAAAGGCTGCTTCACAACCACCGCAGGGAGGATCTCCCCCAGCCACCGAGCTCACAAGTCTCGCTCTTCCTCTGTGCCAACTGTGCCACTATACCCATTATACTGAGTGAAAATGACATGAGAGGGGAGCTAGAGAGCCTCTAAAACACCTCGCAGGCTTATGAGACAGAGTTGAAGTGATGAGGAATCTTCTAAACATAAGCACGTAAACTGGCAAAACAGAGCAATAGCTGAAGACTAGGGTATATGGGGCCAAAGCTCCCAGGGTAAAGGGGTCCGTCTGTCGCTATGCATTGCAAAACTGTCCTAATCCATGACGTCATTGCGTGCAATGAGTAAAGACTGAATTTGAGGTCATTTGAGCTACAATTTAATACATTTTAAAATGTTGCATATGTACTGTAATAAGAAATCTTGAAATATATTTCAAAATAAATATGAGACAAAATACTTAAAGGGGTCATATGATGCTATTTTAAAAGTTAATTATTTTGTTTATTGGGTGAAGAGGTTTAAGGGTTAATTACTCACCCTCATGGTGTTGTAAACCCGTAAGTTTGAACCTGGATGTAGAACCTGGAAGCGCTGGACGTAAACAGCGTATAGGAGAATGATGGGGGAGGGACGAATTTGTTGAATAAAGTCATTATTTTTGTTTTGTTTTTGCGGACAAAAAGTATTCTCGTCGCTTCATAAAATTAAGGTTATTTTTATGAAGTCTTTACTACTTTTCTGGACCTTGAATGACGGTAATTACATTGCTTTCTATGGGGAATAAAAATCTCTTAATTTGTGCTCCGAAGGAAGGTCTTACAGGTTTGGAACGACATGAGGGTGAGTACTTAATGCCCAGAAATTTCATTTTTGGGTGAACTAACCCTTTAAACATGCTTTAATGCACATTATTTTTCACATACTGTACATTATTGCAGCTCCTCTATTCCCAGTCTGTCTGAAACACGCTGATTTCTACAAAGCCCCTCCTTACGAAAAGCTCAGAGTGCTCTGATTGGCCAAACACCTCAAGTGTGTGTCGGAAATGTAACGTCCCTTACAATAATTCCAAGGCTTCCAAGTCAATAAACACACAGTTAAAGGGATAGTTCACCCAAAAATGAAAATTCTGTCATCATTTACTCACCCTCAAGTTGTTCCAAACCTGTATGAATTTCCTTCTTCTACTGAGTACAAAATAAGATATTTTGAAGAATATGGGTAACCAAACAGTTGTAAGTCAATGAAGCCCAACTGTTTTGTTAACATTCATCAAAATATCTTCTTTTGTATTCAGCAGAAGAAAGAAATTCATACAGGCTTAGAACATCTTGAGGATGAGTAAATGATTTAATGAATGAATTTTCATTTTTGGGTGAACTATCCCTTTAATAATATCGTCAGTTTTACTGTATCAGTTCGAGCCAGAGTTGGATTCTGAAAATGCGGATGATAATTTCTTGCAAAGGATGTTTAAATCGGCACACACTGACTTCAATCACAACTGAGATTAATTTGGGAAATATGCCTGCATTTACATTTTAGCTCTAAGATGTACTGACCTAAAATCAGAATATTACAGGTTCTTATATAAATACTTAGTTTTGAGTTAGTTTTGAAATCTCAAAAGTGATTAAGAAGTGATAAAATTGGCTCAACATTTGCTGATGTGGTTATTTCGAATAAGTGTGCACTTAAATGTTATTTAAGAAGAGTCTTGCTAAGCTAATTATCTGCTTATTATGACACATTTTTATATATCAAAGTTTTGCCAGGGTGGGGGCAAAATATATTGCCTTTATATTTGCATGATTTTAATCAAAACAATATATTATATTCATTATATTAAATCATGAATTAGTATACACTTATGAATTAGTATACACTACCATTCAAAAATTTGGAGTCAGCAAGATTTTTGAGAAAAATCTATTATGTTCACAAAGGTTGCATATATTTGATCAAAATACAGTAAAACAGTAATATTGTAAAATATTATTACTATTTAAAAAAAGGTTTTCTATGAATAGAAAGTTCAAAAGAACAGCAATTATTTGAAATAGAATTAGTAACAATATAAAAGTCTTTACTGTCACTTTTGATCAATTTAATGCATTTTTGATAAATAAAAGTATTAATTTTTCAAATAAAAATAATTTTAAATTTATTTTTAAATTAATAAAATCTCAAACTTATGAACAACCTATGTAGTGATTACCTTATATATGATAATCATACACTTCGGGACCATAAAAAATATGAATGGATGGATGGATGGATGGATGGATGATTCCCTATTGCTTGCTACTCAGTTATCATTTCCTTATTTATTTACACTAACAGTCAAAAGTCTTGACACATCATGGACTATTTTTTTCTCTCATAACATTAAAAAAGTTAATTTAAATGCTTATGCCTGAATGACTGTAGATAAATAAAATAATCTATTCATTACAAAACTTAAATGATAATTAAAACTACATTTGGAAAATGCCTTGCAACTTCTATTCTGTTTAAAAAGCATTCTAGAATGCATCTCATGAAGTTGGTTGTGAGAGTGGGTAAAAGTTACAATGTAAACATTGAAAAAGATGGGGAAGGATATAAGGAAACGTTGCATGCCATTCTCAAATGTGTTATCTGTGTTAACATGACAGCTGAATGTATCAAAACATATGCACTAACCGCAAGTCCACGGCTCCAACATGTTCATGTTTTTGGTTCATGTTCAAAGAACTTAAGCAACAGATGAAAACAGCTGTTGGGAATGTCAAAACCTTCATATGGCAGATTAAACTCCAGACCTGGATAAGAAGGGTTTTCTGCTCTATTTTTCCCAATCCAAGAGTTGTAAGATTTAGTAGTCAGACGCTATTTGGGGCAAATCAATGTGGACAGATGGGCCCCTGCACTCCAAAAGCATCCGTCTCGCCCCATTTCCAGTCCACGTCCAGATGCCTTCTCCCGATAGCTCATATCAATCAAAGCCAAGCACTCTTCACAGCCAAAGTATTGATTGTCAGGGAGGGAATTAAATGGTACCTCAGCACCTCCACAGACGCAGAGCGAGTGCTCTGTATGAGTTGAAGGCAGAGAGCTGTTTGAAACTTTACATTCTAGTCCAGCTGCCCACATTAAGGCAAACACACTTTTGGACACACCAGAACAGAGTCTACTCACTAAGTGCACAAGCTTTTACACCTCCAACAGTGAATAGACAAGCTATCTGAGAGTCAGTCGACCATCTTCATGTCAACCTGCCCACTTGCCCAGTTGAAAAAGATTTAGTGATTCCCACTCCCCATCCTTAAAAGCAGACGCAGAATGGGAGTCATGCTAGTTGTTGTAGGGTTTGATGGGGCAAGATGACTCTCCATTCAACCGTACCGTTGATTTGCCTCTTGACATATGGATCTCACTAAATCTTATTTCAGCACATTCTTAATTCTGACATTTTATCAACCTCAACACACAATAGTGTCAGTATCACACAATCCTTCTGAAATCGAGAAATTAAATGCTCAAGAAACATTTCTTATTATTATCAATGTTGAAAACAGTTCTGTCATGACAACTCTGAGTGTTTGGCATGGTAATGGGAATGACATTGTTGTATGTTTGGTCTTGTTGGAATAGATTTATGCTGTAGGCTATTGCTGCTGCTGCAGAGCAAGTACTCCCAATACATACATGACACGCTGCTGTGAGTAAGTAAGAGATGCTGCTGCTGTACAAAATAGCGTACATGAATTACCCGTAGCAGATCTATACAGGTGGAGCTGGGGAAGGTGGAGGGTTTCTGAATTGCTCTGCACTGCTAAGGCAATGCTACCAAAGTATTTTGAAGGTTGAGCATGCAAGCTCATTGGCTACTGATACAGCAGGAACCAATCATCTGTGCCCTTTAGATAACGATGTGATACAAGCAGGTTGAGTTAAAGGACCTATTAGCCTGCGCTAGAGTTTCATGACAGAACTTTGTATTTGTGCTGCTTAATATTTTTTGTTGAAACTGGATATTTTTTCAGGATTATTTGATGAAAAGAAAGTTCAAAAGCATTTATTTGAATTACTAGAAATATTTTGTAACATTCTAAATGTGTTTACAGTCATTTTTGATCTATTTATTGTGTCCTCTGTGAAAAAAAGTAATTATTTTTCTTACCCTAAACTTTTGAATGGTAGTGTATCATGGTATCCACAAAATATTAAGCACCGAAAACTGTTTTCAACATTGATAATAATGTTTCTTGAGCACCAAATCAGCAAATTAGAATGATTTTTGAAGGATGTTGCGAGACTAATAAGAACCATAATAAAAACCATAATTAATATTTGAGCACCAATAATAGTTTGTTATAATTTGAGCAGCAAATCAGAATGATTTCTAAAGGACTATGTGACATTGATAATGATGCTGAAAATTCAGCTTTGACATCACAGGAATAAATTACATTTCAAAATATATTAAAATAGTTAAACACTTTAAAAGTACTTTATGTTTTTTGCTCAAATAAATGCAGCTTTGGTAAGCACAAGTGACGCCTTTCAAAATCATTATTTAATTTTTTTAATTAATTATTACAATCTAATAATAGTAATACTTTACAATAAGGTTCAATAGTTAACATTAGTTAATGAACTGTATAAAAAAATAAATAAAAAAAACTAACGTTAAAAAAGACTAACAAATACAGCAACAAATGTATTGTTCATGGTTAGTTCATGTTAGTTAATACATTAACTAATGTTAACAAATGAACCTTATTGTAAAGTGTTACCGATATTTGCATGTTACATTCATATCTAAATATGTTGAAATTGCAATGCACATTTTTCTAAAGAGGGCGTCATAGTTATATTTTCTAGGGACTGACAACACTATAAAATTCTTTTAAAATCGTTCCCTGCATGCAGTTCCCCCAGCGGCATGGATTCTATGACTCTGTGCTGATCATTCAGCTATAATGGTACTTTTAAGTCTTTTTTAATGTGGTGTCTAGCACATTAAGGTGACCAATCAGCTTTAGGTAATCTCAGCTCTTCCTGGAGACACCCGCCAGCAGCTGAAACTGGGAGGGGGCTGTCTCATTGTGACACCTGGAGAAGCATATCCCAAAAAAAAGAAAAAAAAAAGACAAGTGTGATTTCTGTCATCCTCCATTTCAGAGAGATGTCGTCTCTATCTCTCTGTTTCCTTCTATAAGCTACTAACATTTAGGTTTGGGACTCTGCAAACTTATAATACCTCCACCGCACATCTGTTTCTCACATGGGAGCTTCAGCGCCTGTCTCTCACCCGGAGAGTTTGTCGGTAATCCCCATGAGTAAAGTTCAGAGCGAGCTGACAGCACTAAAAAATAGATAAATAAGGATTTTCATTTTTCACTCTGTAATGGAAAATTGCACATAACATTTCTCACTCAGCATTTATCCTTAATAGCTGCTGCAAATCCATATCCCCTAATTTCAAAAAAAAAAAAAAAACTTCATTGCAGAGAAAAGAACATTTTTTCTGCAGGTAGGAAACACAGTTTGTTAAACATTTTCTTACTCTTGTTTCTCCTCACTCCTTTTTCCACTCATACCTGAGAAATCGATAAAAACATTTTAAATACACTTTACATAGCAGGTTCTATCAGACTGCTTTTTTTCCTGGAAAATAACTGTCAAATTTCACTCGCAGTGCTCTTGCTGATTCTAAAGAAAGAGAGACGACAAAAGGTATAAGTAGAGCAAATTGAACCAAGCAGAGCGACAACAAACCTCAGTCACAAGTGAACTCAGAAACTTCTATCAGTCAGTGGAGAAAGTGAGTAATGTCTTGCATTAAGTTTGTTGTTCATTCTTGCCCGGAAGCAGTGAAATAACCCTATTAAATCAAGTAGTCGCCCTGCCATTAATCTCAATGCAGCTGACTAGTTCCTCAAAGCTAATGGGGTTTAGAATTTGCATCAGGCAAGTTTACCCACAAAGCTTTGCCTAAGAGGATTTTAGTCTATACAGAGGGCTTATTGTCACACTTGTTCATGGACGTGGATTAAATATACTAGGACTAGTGCCCTATGCTAACTGTGGGTGCACAAGCTGCCTTTCAGTTCTGACGGCTGCTACTGGCAAGTAGCAAGTAGAAAATGACCTTCACTAATGTGCTGGCGGTTGTGGGGCGGTTAAAGATCAGCGGCCGGTCGCAATGGATCCCTTAAGCTAAGAAGACCCTATTTTATAACTTTAGGTGAAATTATTATTATTAAGGACTTTGTTGCAACTAGCTGCAGGCTAATCAAGTTGCTGAGTTCTCTATCGCCATTCTACCCTCTAGAAAAAAGTTTAACCCCAGCCTGTTCTGATGGAAACCTTTCTTGGGCAAGTGTACTAGGTTGTTTTGGCCAAAATAAACAAACAACAAAAAAAAAAAAGTTATTGTAACAAAAAAACTTGACAAAATGACAAAATTAAGCGACAAAATTACTGGAAGGCACCTAACCCCCAATCACTTCCCGGGTGCCACAGCAAAAGTGGCTGCCCACTGCTCTGGGTGTGTGTCTCCATGGTTTGCAGTGTGTGTGTTCACTACTACTACTGCTAATGTTTGTGCACTAACTGGATGGGTTAACACTCAGGGGTCGGCAGTCACGCCGGCGATACCACCTCGATTTTTTTCTTACCAGTGCAAAAAAGACTCAAAATACTGTCAACTTTGGACATACAAATAAGAGTTATACATTATTAAAAACTGTGGAATGTCTTCTTTTATTTGTGTACACTCACAGTAAAAACAAAATGTTGTGTTTTTTGCAAAATAAAGAAAACTAACATGATGCGCGAGCTAGACGTGCCGATATTCGATATATGATATATCATGATAATGAATATGCATGATAGTTAACGCGGGCACTTCGAAATATTGTGAATTATTTATAACCAATTATTCACATTTTTATAATGCATTTTAAGAATACTTTCCCCATTAAGAGTATAAAATGCACAAATAATAAAATGCACCGCTGTAAGCTGCGTCAAAGAGACGCACATGTAAACAACATGTGCATGAGAAGCACATGGCGGAACTAGTGAAGGAGACGTGCTGAATGAAAGTGCAGGTTCACTCTCTGACAGCAGAGAGCGCTGATGGAACAGCAGAAATGAAGTGGTTACCCCAGAAACGCTGTAAACAAAGCAGCTGGGCTACTGAACAGTATTTCAAATGCTTCAAACAGCCATTCAGTTTTTTGTATTCGCAATGTTGTTCATCACAGTACCAAATACTTAATACTTAAAGACTTAATAGGCTATTTATCTTCAATCTTTAACATTTTTATATTTTAATCTGGACTACAACATGCCCTATAATGGCTGAAAATGTTCTGGCTATTTGTTATTGTTCAGTAACACTTAGTTACACAAGGCTTCATTAGAAAACATGTTAATTCATTACTACCAAACTGACAATGAAAAAATACTCATAATGCATTTATTAATCTTAATGTTAATTTCTTAGTTAATGTATAATAACATTACTAAAATCAAAAGTTGTAATGGACCTGAGCTAAAACTAACAATGATAAGTTGTATTTCTTAACTAACATTAACAAAAAAATAATACCTTCTGTAACAAATGTAGCTATTGCTCATTCTTAATCTTAGTTAATGCATTAACTGATGTATTGTAAAGTGTTACCTGTTCTTTATAATTCTTTTGCACTTTAATGTTTGAAACATTTTACTTTTTTTTTGTGTATTGCGTTATTGTAATATTTTTTAATAACGTTCAGTTCTTTTTGTTATAAGAAAAAGACATCTTAAAGCTTTTATACTATGACACATTTTTTGCAACTTATTTCAATATTGTGATAATACTGTATACCATGATAAAAGCTTCAGCAATTATCATAACATGAATATTTGATACCGTCACATACCTAGCGCGAGCTGCAGTCTCTTTCTCAATGAAGTCCATTCTGATAGTCGTTAGAAAATAAACTGTAACTTAGTGAATACTTATCACACAATCATGGGAAATATGTCTAAAGAAACGTTGAAATGTCAGGTTTTAAATCGTGTAAGTCAAATCGAAAACAAATATTCTCTGTTTATGTAATCTGTTTGAAAAGAGAGAGATGTCAGTCATTCGCGAGTCAGCTCATTATCCGCTAATGTGGCGAGCAGCATTCAAACGCTAACTCTGAGGCGATCCATGCAACGCCCACATCAGCTCGGAAAAATGCATCAAGCTTAATCAGATTCATGTACATCGTTTTGAGACGCAGTGAGGAATAATTCTGGAAGAATTTACCTCAGAGGAAGAGCACGACTTTCAATTTCATTTCATCAGAGGACAAATTCCAAGTATGGGTTACTATACTTGGCCTTCACCTGTCACTTTCACTTTCAAAATGAAAATATAAATATAAAATCTAATTCAAAATATTAATAAAACTATAATAGTATCTCAATGATACTAAAATAACACGACTAAACAAAAAAATAGCATCATTTACTTGCAAAGTGTAATTCCCAATCTTGTGCATAAGTTTCAAGTTTTTTGACATCAGAATTTGACAGTTGTAATAGTAATAAGTAATAGTTCTGATAAAATATCTCTAATTCATTTAATACAATATTAAATATTATAACTAACACTCTAAATAAGGACTAATATCAAATGCATTAATAAACAGTGTATATGATATGATGACAGAACAACATGTATAGGACTATGTTAATCAGATGTTCAGTGGTAGAGGGTCTGATGTTTAGTACTCTAGGCACCCTTAAATATTCTCTGGCTCTCCCTGTGCCTCTCTCGGATTTCTTTCTTTTCATCTTTGCAATGTCTCATCATGGTGAATACCAGCTCAGTGTTGTCAACTTAGCTTTTTCATTTGAATAAGCCTCTTTCTGCAGGAACCTGTCTGCTCTGTTTCACTGAGGCTAAATCAGCTTTAGCGGCTAAATATAAAAATGTTTCCTGAGCATTAATTCTTTAATATTTATCAGCAAAAAAGGTGCTTGAAATTCTGCTTCAGCCCCGCTAGCAGTTCAGAGAGAATGACAAGCTGCACATAAGCTTCGATGCCTCAGTTGATCCTAAAAACTCAAACTGGAGTTGGATGTGTGTAGCATGACTTGTGATGGTACACTTTAATGTTATTATTAAAAAAGAAATTCAAACTCTCCTGAAAACATGAAAAGTACAAATACAAAGAAGAAAGAAGAAGAAGAAAAAAAAGAATCAAGGAGGGGGAAAAAGATAACATTACCAACAAGTAGCTGAGAGCAACTTGTTCAATGTCAGATAAACATACTGAACAATAAGTGCAACCAGAGGCAATACTGGGGTTGAACTATAGCTACAGACTGAATGCTGTTTTCCACTGAAATGTTGCAGAGAAATCTGCAAAAATTTCTCTGAACCAGAAAGTTTTGTTAACTAAATAAAAGTACTGCGAGAGCGATTAGAGAGCAGACGGTTTTGTATGATCGGTCTGCGCAACGCTACTTCAAGTCGAACACATCTATTTACTTAATTTCTGAATGAATCAGCAATTTCAACTAATCGAATGAATAAACGACTCAATGACTGACTCATTTAGACATTTACCGCCACCAACTGGCAGTTTTAGTTTCTTATTTAGAAACAATGAACAATGAAAAACCTAACAATGAAAATTCTGTTTATTTACATATATGACTTTCTTTCTTTTGCGGAACATAAAATAAGATATTTTAAAGAATTTTGGTAACTAAACTGGTCTGTAAATATATCTAAATACCAATTCAGATGCAGCTTCTTAAAAAAAATCATTGCTGCTGTAGCCTAAAAGTTTGTGTAATAAATTCTATTTTGAATTAAATAAAATATTTATCTCTAAAGGTACTTTTATGATAATGTCCATTTGATGCTTTTCTCATTTAACACAATAATGACTTTAAATAATCTTTTGGGGGTAATTTCTCAGCAAATTTTGATGTGCGATTAATTCGTTATTAATTCGATTTTAGTCGCTTGACAGCCCTAATATAAATATTAAAAGAAAAACATATAATGCAAAAAATGTAGATGAAAATTAGAAATGATGTCTTGGCAACTAAATGAAATAAAAAAAAAAAAATCAAGTACTAAAATTAATAAAAACAAACACAGAAACAAAAAAATAAAGCAAATAGAAATGTAAAAATAACTAATTAAAAAATTGACAAAAGCACATAAAAATGACTAAAACAAAACTGAAATGAAAACTGAAAATATAAAAATAAACGCCAATTCAAAATATTAATAAATACTATAATAATATATTATGGTTCAATGAGTCATTTAGCTTAAACAAAAGTATTTAAAAAAGCTCTGGCAACATTAAAAAATAAACAATGAGCAAAATGACCCTCTTGGAAAGATCCACCACTACCTCCCATTATACCTTCTTCCTCTGAAACAGTCAACATTTGCAAAGGCAACACACTAAGCCAGTAGCAGCAGTGATGGAAGAGAGACATTAAAGGCTTCTAAGGATAAGCAGAGGTAAATTCTGCCCTCCTCCCCCTGCCCTTCCCAGCATGCCTGTGGTGGGTGGGTTGGGTCTGTTATGTCCCTTCTTTCTGTGACGGTGTCTGGCTGCACGGTTTGACTGCAGCCCACGCTGCTGCGTCAGTGGAGGGTATGGTGTCTGCCCACACAGGTGCAGGCCTGCCCACTAATCCTGCACTCAGCGGTCAGTCTTAGACATGATAAGGGTCAAACTGAGACTTGGCCCGGCCGCGCAGTCCTGTGCCGGGGAGAACCGGGGAAGTGTGCTGGCTTTGCGCCCTTCTTCTCCATGTTCAAAAAGAGGCAGCCCACGTGAGATTGGACACAGACTGTGGTTTTTATGTGGGCTGTGTGAACATTCGAAAAACACAAACAAGCGAAAAATGGATGATGCAGAAATGAATGAAAGTGCCTTGGTAATAGAACGGGAGTCCTTTTTATACTACGAAAAATGTTGTTTCATAAAAAGCCCTTGGAAAAAATATCTGCTTTTTTAATAATATTTGAATTCTTGTTTTACACTGTGCATATATTTGGTGTTTATTTTGTCAGGGTCTGCAATTAATCTGCATCATAAACTAAATGTTCTGTTTCTATGGCAGCAATGTATTTCCAAGAAGCAATCTCCTCACAGATATTAATTCTCTTCAGCGGTCTGACAACACTTTTCCAAGAAGTTCAAAACACAAGGGCTGTAAACAAGTCAGAAGAGGTTATGGGATGCCATGTTGTGTATGGATAGAGATCTCTGAGGCCAATTCATAATTCAGTTTCCTTTTTACACAATATTGAGTGATTTGCAAGACTGTATCACAAAAAGTCTTTTAGACTTTAAAAGTAGACTTTTATCTTAAAAAGAGAAAATTGTCAGTAACACTTTACAATAAGGTTCATTAGTTAACATTATTTAACTACATTAGTTAAAATGAACTAATAATGAACTGCACTTCTACAGCATTTATTAATCTTTGTTAATGTAAATTTCAACATTTACTAATACATTATTAAAATCTTGTTAACATTAGTTAATGCACTGTGAACTAACATGAACAAACAATGAACAACTGTATTTTTATTAACTAATGTTAACGAAGATTAGTAAATACAGTAACAAATGTGTTGCTCATGGTTAGCTCATGTTAGTTAAAACATTATCTAATGTTTAACTAAAGAACATTATTGTAAAGTGTTACCGAAGTGTGCAGTCTTAAAAAGACAAGTCATATTTGTATGGTAGAATAATGTATGGTAAATGTTTACTTCGTACTTACACATTCACAAAAACCTGTAAATAAAGATATAATGTGATCAGAAATCATCCTAAAACACCTCAAAAGGTGCCATAAGCTGATATTACAATGTGCAGACTGTTGTTATTCATATAAATACAAAGAAGCCAATTTGAAGAAGGCAAATATCTTATTTCATGTTCTGACATTTAATCCATAGCAAAATAATAAAACTGTAAGCAATGGGATTGAGCTCCTGTTTTATTTCTAGTCTAGTCAGATTTTGCTATGCCAAATGTGACCTCAAAAATAGAAAACCCTATGAAAAACCTACATTAAGATCTCCATGAGGAAAACCACTTCAGAAATGGACAAAATAAAGCTGTTCAGATTGTAAAACCAGAAAGAAAATCGGCAATTTTAGACTATGTTTTATTTTTTAAAGTGGTTTATCAGTAAAATAAGGTCTATGGCTGTGTTCGAAATCGCTTTTGCAATCATTTGACACTTAGCTAACTGGCAGCTCCAGTAGTAATGAAAAGATTTATCTTGAAACTTGTCATGGAATTTATACCTGCATGAAATTACGCTGTGCATTATGGTAATTGAATGAGAGTACTTGATAACACCCACTATGGTTTCCCACAAGTGTCTGTCCCCTCAAATAGTGCCCTATTAGTATAGGGTGTGATGTCGGGCAGACACTATGTCATTACTTGATTACTATGTCATTACATCCACGCTTTGTCCGACAGCATAAATTACATGCAGTTTCAAGCATGAATTCTGAAGTTTCAGCATTTTGTTTAAAAATGTAAGTTGCTAAAATATACACAAAAGTTTGGGGTTGGTAAGATTTTTTAATGTTTTTGAAAGAAGCCTCATGCTCACCAAAAATACAGTAAAACAATAATATTGTGAAATATTATTACAATTTAAAATCATTTTCAAATTTGTATATATTTTAAAATGTAATTTATTCATTTGATGGCAAATCTGAATTTTCAGCATCATTACTCCAGTCTTCAGTGTCACATGATCCTTCAGAAATCATTATAAGTTCAACCAAGTTCTTTTGACCAAAATAATGCATCAGCTGAAAACATCTTACTATCCCCAAACGTTTGAACACTAGATCAGAACTTCAACTACAACATATGTGACTTTACGTGCAAGTGAATTGGACAGCCATCATACCACATATTGTGGCATGATGAATGAATAGCTCTATAGAATAAAAAACTGAAAACTAGTACTTTTTTTTTTTTTTTTTTTTTTTCCAGAAAATAGGTACATTTAAAGAACATTAAAACATTTCTCAGCCACCAGCACAACAACAAATGTGTCAATTCACTAAATGAAATCGAAATTTCACCCTTCAAAAATCACATTCTATCTAGACATTTGCTGACATGAGATAAGAGGTGATGTTCTTCAGGGGTCCAGACACCACTGGGGTCTGAAAATGCTTGAAGATTCTCACATCCCCTTGTCAAACCGGCTGACAGATGGGGATTGCAAATGCTTCTACTATAAGATAATGCATAACGGTCACAACATTAAAATGCAGTAATAGTGTGTTGTTATGCTATTGAGGGTTCATTTTAAGCAATTGGTGACTCAATGAGTTGGGGCCGCTCTCAAATTGCTCTCAATTTCAACAGCTCAGAATAGACGAAACGGCTGTAGTTCGTGGCACTGACATGCATATTGAAGGATCCCTTTCACCCAAATGAGTCTGTAAACAAGATGTGAGGGCAGCACTGGCAACACAACTCGCAGGAATAAGTGTCAAGGAGCAGTTATTGCGTTATTTAGAGCACCATAAAGCGCAGGGCTATTGATTTGAGAGGCAAAGCAGCTCTCTGGTTATTTCTGTCATTGCTGAATCATTAAACTGATATATTATGCACTACGCTCTTCCCTCTGCCACCCTGTCTGTTTCCAACAACATCAGTCAAACACATTTCCGATAATCCTTTGCTCCTTTTTATTCCTTTGCTTTCGTGAAGGAACTCATTATTAACCCCTCAGATTTGTCACTTCTAACTTTTTCTAAGCATCTAAGGCCCTGTGTACACCTGGTATTAACATCGGTTTTGGGTAATCAGATCACAAAATCATATTTCCGCTTACACCTGGCATCTCAAAAGCACCTCCTGTGAACCTTTGATCAGGGGCCAGTTGCATAAATATAGCCACTATGTTAAAACTGTGTCTTAAGAACTAGTCTGACCAACTAGCAGTTAGCCTAATCAGTCTTACTTTTCAGTTTCAAATTAGACCACTTTTATGTAACTGACTTAAAGTTATGACCAATCTTAAAGAAAAAAAAAAAAAAAATATGATGGCTAACTTGTAAGGCTAGTCTAAGCAGTTTATGGAACCTGCCACTGATTCTTTTGATGGAACTAACTAAACAATGAATTAATAATTAATTAATATATATGTATTTAAAAAAAAAAAAAAAAACTAAAGATAATGTAAATAAAGAAATTACAGTAATAAAGCAGATAGATAGATAGATAGATAGATAGATAGATAAAGGAAAAATAAGGAGACAAGTTCAGTAAATAAAAAGTTCAGAAAAACAATAAAACATTTAAAGGCACAATATGTACGATTTTTGGATTAAGATATCCAAAAACCACTAGAACAATGTTATATATTTTGTTGACTTGTGTACTTACATTATCCCAAATGTTTCCAAGAATGTTTAAATCCAGAGAAATAAGCAATTTTAATTGCTTATTGGACCGTTTCCGCGCGTTGCGTATCAATGACATCATAATCGCGTTACCCTCGATTTATTTTGTAGAAACCATGAAAACACCAAAGACGCTTTAACCCTTAAATGCATACTTCGGGTCTATATCGACCCGGGACGTCGTTCACTACCCTCCTCCTCATTCATTTTTTCAAAGTTAGACATTAACCTTCTTAGTATTCCTCAATGAATTCATTATAAAGAATATAACAAGAAAAAAAAAAAATCATAAAATTATAAAACAATGCCCATTTTCCTATTCATTTTTTGTAAAAATTTTATAGGGTCGTAAGACCCGAGGTGTGTATCAGTGTACGTATTTTTTTTTTTCTGCACAACGATTGAATCTTTGATGAGGGAATAAGTGCAATTCACCTTTATTCCACAAGGTGGCAATGTCTGATACACAATGATGAAGTGACATTTCATTCAGACAGAAAACGAAAGAATAGGCAAAACATGAAATTGCTCAGCGATTTACTGCAGAGCAAAGGACTGAATGCAATCAAATACTGTCACTGTCACTTGATGGAGGATATGGTGAAGCTATCAGCGATCAAAATATTGACTGATAAGATGTTGAAAATTATAATTTTGAGAATATGTTTGAGATCGCGAATGGGCTCATATTCGCAATCTCAAACATATTCTCAAAACTATCATTGGATCCATCCGTGTTAGATACAGATCCGGGTCGCTAAAGACCCGAATATGTAAGAATGATTGGCCAAACATTCCTGCATTTAAGGGTTAATATATTATGTTTTATTAGACAGGTGAGCAACTGTTTGGATACATTTACCAACAGAAAACTGATCATTGTTATATAGCTCAACACAGTAAGTCTTATTGTTTAAATCTCGTTTCCCTGATTTACCGCAAGTACCATTTTACCATGACTAATATCGATCTAGCTTACTGCAGTGTGCAACAAGAGTTCCATACTAGCTGCCGAGCGAATGCACAGAGTAGCATTTTAACAACTTTCAACACACAAATGTATCTAATATGATAAAAAAAAAAAAGCGCTGCGTTACCCCACATGACCGGAAGAAGTGGAAGCAGTCGTCTGCGGCTAATAAAATTTCCGCTTCTCTCGAGCCGTGTGTCACGCTTGTCTATCATTAGCAATCGCTCCAGTGGCCTCATTCATCGCCAACTACATTAGCTCATCCATGAACATGATTTCTGCCTGAGTCCCGTCGGATTCTTTCCACCAGCTGTAGACGTGAAGAAATCAAGGCGTCATCAAGCTACGCCTTTGTTTTGAATAAGCGACCTGTAGCGGTGAAATTTACATACTGTGCCTTTAAATAAATCAGAGAAAATGTAATACACAAACAAATAAATAAAAAGCAAGAACATTTAAATAAATCAATCTCAGTGGATGACTGATTTTCAAAAATGAAAATTCTGTCATTAATTTCTCACCCTCATGTCGTTCCAAATCGATAAGACTTTTGTTCATCTTCGGAACAAAAATTAAGATATTTTTAATAAAATCTGAGTGATTTCTGTCCCTCCATTCATGGCTATGCAACTAACCACTTTGATGCTTCAAAAAGTTCATAAAGAGACTTATGAAAAACTAATTTCTAAACATATTGAATTTAGGCTTTTATTCACATACAAACATTCATCAACACACACATCCGTTATGATAAACGGAAGCTTAAGCTTGCTTGTCTGACATGCGAGAACCAATGAGGTTCATTCTCGTGTTACGCAGCACGTTTGAGTTTCCAAAAGGACCAATGAAGTTTGTTCTCGTGCGTCAAGAAGGTTCTGCTGAGCTTCTGTTTATGTTGGCTGATCAACGTTCATATGTGAATAAAAGCCTAAATTTAATCTGTTCATCATATAAAGCGATCGTGTCTCTTCAAATTTGGACTAAACTGCTCAATTCATATGGATTAGTTTTACAATCTTTATGAACTTTTTGAAGCGTCAAAGTGGTAGTTGCGTAGCTGTCAATAGAGAGTACAGAACCGGCTCAGATTTTATTCAAATATCTTCATTTGTGTTCCGAAGAACAAAAGCCTTACGGGTTTAGAACGACATAAGGATAATAAATTAATGACAGAATTTTCATTTTTGATTAACTAACCCTTTAATTTTACAGAAAAAAAACAAAAACAAAAAAACAATAAAAGAAAAAAATCTGCACTAAGGCTGCAAACAGCTTGGGGTTGACATGAGATAATCACAAACTGCGCAGGGCATGAAAAAACAAGTCTCACTAGAACCGAATGGCCTGTGTTTACATAGATTCAGAGCTGTTAATTCTCAATAAATCTATGCTGTTTTTGGAGCCGGTTCCTCGCACACAAGCTGGCAAGCTCTCCTGAGCTTATAGTCTGTTATGGCACTGAACCAAACAGTGCGGCTTAGGGTGAACCCCCCCTTTCCCACGCCTTTCTCTAAAGACCATAGGGTCTGCAAACATGATTTGGTACACATTGCTTCATGGGTCTCTTAAAACAGTTATCCATAACTTAGAGTCATCTTGAGAAATAAAAGACGTGCTTAATCAGGAATAGAGAGGTGAGCAAAAAGTGATCAGCATGGTGGTGAACCTGTGTGAAATAAAAGGGATGAATAAACTAAACAGCTGCTCAGTTAATGTAATTATACTTAAAGGGATAGTTCACCCTAAAATAAAAATTCTCTCATGGTTTACTGAGACATTGAAATGCATTTCTTTGTTATGTGAAACACAAAAGAAGTTATTTTGAAATGTAGTAAGCAGTAACTAACTCCCATATGAATAACAAATGGCAGACGCAATGGGATAAATGCCACGAAAATAAACTGATGAAATAAATTTCATATAAGAAATAAATACTTTTTAGTAATTTCAAATCTAGGTATGATCAAGTTGTTTTACTATGTTACATTTAGGTCATTCAAGATTTACACATGGTTATTTATTGAAAAGTGAAAAACCATCATGCCTTCCTTGTCAAACTCTATAGATTGTTAAACATATTTTACTGGACTGCAGTGTTTTAATGTAAACAGACAATGTGTTTATATAGGAGATATGTTTTAAAAAAGTATCATCTGAATGTATTTTAGAATTTTTGTCTTGTATTGCTCTTAAAAGGTTAGTTCACCCAAAAATGAAAATTCTGTCATTTATTACTCACCCTCATGTCGTTCCATATCCGTAAGACCTTCGTTCATCTTCAGAACACAAATTCAGATATTTTTGATAAAATCCGATGGCTCAGTGAGGCCTGCATTGCCAGCAAGAAAATTAACACTTTCAATGCCCAGAAAGCTAAAGATGTATTTAAAACAGTTCATGTGACTACAGTGGTTCAAACTTAATGTTATGAAGTGACGAGAATACTTTTTGTGCAGCAAAAAAACAAAATAACGACTTTATTCAACCATATCTAGTGATGGGCGATTTCAAAACACCGCTTCGTAAAGCTTCGAAACTTCATGAAGAAGTGTTTTGAAATCGCCCACATAGATATTGTTGAATAAAGTCGTTATTTTGTTTTTTTGCCGCACAAAAAGTATTCTCGTCGCTTTATAACATTAAGGTTGAACCACTGTAGTCACATGAATACGTCTTTAGTAGCTTTCTGGGCGTTTAAAAGTGTAAATTAACTTGCTGTCAATGCAGACCTCATTGAGCCATGGGATTTTATCAAAAATATCTTAATTTGTGTTCCGAAGATGAACAAAAGCCTCACGGGTTTGGAACGACATAAGGATATTAATGACAGAATTTTAATTTTGGGTGAACTAACCTTTTAAATGTTATATATACTGTATGCACAGAAAAGCACCACTTACAGTTTCTTCTGAAAATGTGAAAATTTAGTATTTAAATTATAAAAGACATAACAGCATAAATGAGAAAGTTGTAGGTCAAAACAACATAAGTGGTGGAATACTGAAATTTCTACATCAATTAGTACTTAAAGTTTTCCATTCGTGAACAAGGCAAATGGGAGAGTATGCTTGAGTTGAGTGATTTTTTTTTAGTGACAAAATCTCTCAACTGTTCTTCTTTGCTCAAGCGCTTGGTAAAAGATGAGATCTTAGCACCAAAGTTCAAACAACTTGTGCTCTGTGTTTCACTCTATTTCACAAATGTGAGTTAAGAGCTACTTAATTAAAGATGCTATCTGCTTTCAGTTTCACACACACCACATAAAAAGAGGTGTGTGCGTGTTGCCAGAGGAAAAGCAGGAGAGCGGAAGGGGTACGGATCGATATGAGAGGGAGTCCAGGCTGTCACTCAGCCTCGTCTCCCCGAGGGAGGCCGCGAGAGATCGAACACATAGATAAACATCTCATGGAAATGGAGTCAGTCCTCACCCAGTTCCCAACACTCTTCCTCCTCACAGATAGATGAACGAGAAAAACCAATGAACTAATGAATGAGTCAATGAACGAATAAAAGTAGATTGTGAGGATAAATGAATAACAGAAGAGTGTAATTGTCAGTTGGCCTTTCAGAGATGAATGAGGAGGTAATCCATCTAACTGATAAAATCCCACTCCCCCCAGAGAGGCTGCTCAATGGTGAAATATTAGTCTGAAGTGCTTTCACACATTGGCTTTTCGCAGTGAAAAATAGCATCCTGATACATCAGTTCAGGTTACACAAATGTCAAGAAACAATTAGGCAAGCAAGATTGTTTTGTCACCTTTTTTATGGAAATGATAGTCTTTAAAATTTTTAAACAAGGGGAAGCTGAAGGTACTGGATATTTTACTATTCAGTGATGAAAACAGATGTCTAAATTACCTGCTTCAGTCAAAATGAATTGTTTAGAACATTCTGCACTGTATTTTGGGGATAAATGAGGCAGGTATAGTTACTTTGATTACTTTGAATGACTTGTGTTATCAGTTCACGAAATGAGGAGGCAAGTCTTTTCTTGAATTTCTACTTTAGGCTAATATAATACTAAGCTATAATTAAATAATAATAATAAAAAAAACTAAAGCTGAAGCTGAGGCAAATGTAAAAAGAACTATATTAATCTGTATAATACACTGTAAAACCGAACAGTTTAAACTAATTAAATGAAATTAGTTTGTTTCACTCAAATACTACAGAAAGTTCATTGTACTTAATAGAAAAAAGTTACGTGAACTCAAAATCTGATATTAGTAAGCGGAACTTAAACTGAGTTGCAGCAGATTTCCAGTTCACAGAATGCTTTGCGTCAGACTGTGTAAAGAGAATACGTGTTGGAATTAAGTGTTATTTTGTGGGGGTTTTTTTTGGTTTGTTTTTTGCACAAGATTCATATAGGGGGAGATGTGTTATTGTTTAATGCTTTGTTATTTTGTTATTTAAAGCTGTTTTTTGTTATGTTGAAGTTTTGGGCTACCATCATGGTGAGGTTAGGTCGAGAATGGTTGATTAACAATCCATGCAAGTATAGTGATGGGCTCTTTGATAGTTATGTGTTACTTAGCTGTTGCTAACACTTAACCATAAAGATTGTGAGTTTATTCAATATTTCAATCAAATTGTAATTAACAAGATTTTGTAGTGCAAAATAAAATGAAGTTATACTAACATAATCTTTGAGTTAGTTAACTTTAAAAAATTGAGTTGGTTTACTTAAATGTTTTGAGTTAAGCGGTGTCTACAAAAAGTTAATTATTCTGAACTTATCTGGTTTTACAGTGTATTGAAAATGTTTCATTAAAAAATTATTAAAAGATTTTTATTAACATTTTATTAAATTATATATACAGTAGTTGCCAAAAGTGATGTCCGGCCAAGGAAAATGTACATATTCACCTTTTGGCGGCATTACGTGGGTAAATTCCAGAAGCAAATTCATAGCACAATTTAGGAGCTCAGTGAGAACACCATGAGCTCTGAAACTTCTCACTTTCTTTTTTAATTTTGTTGTTTTTATTACAGACTGGGCACAACAGACATTGCTCACCTGTGGCCTTGCTCTCATTTTCTGGCTGAGACTGCAATAATGATGATAAGCAATGTAAGAAGCAGCACTCCGGCGATTAGCAGATAACACTTCCTCCTCCTCAGCTGCCTCTGTGGATAACAGAATAAAAGAAGAAAAGGTTTAAGATGTTACTGTATGATTAATGATAGCTCACCCAAAAGTTCAGTACAAACCTGTTTAACTTGCCCCGTTTAACACAGAAGGGAGTTGTTTGGCAGGATGTTTATGCTGCTCTTTTCCATACAATGTGAATGGTGACCAATGGATTTCATGCTTTAAAATTGACAAAAAAAATTTACACTATAAAAGTATTCCATACAACAACATGCATTATATACCAGGTCTACTGAAGCCATGCAAATATTTCCTGTTGCTGTAGTTCTCAAATTTTATCTCTACATTTGAATATGCATATATTCACATTCATTGAGTTGTGAACTGCAGTGGAGACGATTAGCATAGTATTTGTGTGTGTAGCATTTGTTTACATACTTTTTATTATTTTTGGAGCTTGACAGCCCCTGGTCACCATTCACTTTCATTACAGCATAATGCCGTGTCAGTGTTCTGCTATGTTGTATTCCACAGAAGAAAGAAAGGCACACAGGTTTGAAACTAGTGAGTGTGAGTAAAGTATGCAAAAATTACATAAACGAAAACAATGAGCTACACTGTAAAAAAAGGATTTTCCAAAGATGTAAATAAAGCAGATTATTGGAGTATGCTTTATGTAAGCAATAAGGTACAAGAGGCTGCGCTGTATCGTGAATAAGTCGATGAAGGGAGCTGTTAGGCACGACGCGAAGCGATACAGCACTAGCCTCGAGTACCTTATTGCTTTTATAAAACAGTTACCACACAATACAAATATTAACAGAAGTTACATTTTCACGCCATTAGATGGCGGCAAAGACTGTCTTTATGAGTGTGTCAGTCAGTAGCGAAGACTTTTATATTGAAAAGACTGAACTGTTGTGAACACGGAACAAGACGCAACTGACAAATGCTTTGACTAGCGCTGTCAGTCACGGGAAACCCCCTTAAATGTTAAAAGGACAAGAAGATACATCGGACATTTAAACAGATTTTTTATTATGAACATAGGACTGACCTGAAGGATAATGCTAAATCTGAATGCAGGTAATAAACTCGCTCACTCAATCTTTTTCTCACAACATTCTTCTACATAATACAATAAGCTTCAATGAACAATATCAAATGAGAACATACAATTTACGTTGCTAAGAGTGGTTGCTAAGGGTGTTGTGTAGTGATACACAGAACCTTTGGGTGAAGCGGTCATAGCCATGTTTTATCATAAATAAAACACAGCTATTGACCAGTTAGAATCAAAGACAGGAAAACCGTTTTATCATAGAAAATACTATTTCAGCTTTCATCGAATGTAATTTTTAATGACAATTACAGAATATACAGATACAGAATATACTAGTTAAATTAGTCGAAGCTTTGCCACAATAACTGAAAATTCATTCAGATACCATCCAGCTACTCTTAACAGACTAATAACAACAGCAAGACTTGTGAGTAATAACACATAGATTTGCCAAAAAACAAACAAAAAAAACAAAGAAAAAAAACAAAACAAAAAATCCATAGAATAAATTCTTTCTCAGTCACGCACCACTGTTAAAATCAATAAATAAACAGTCATTATCCAGTATGAACGGCCCGTCTAGGTACAAAACGACCCGCATGGAATAAAAGAACAAAATTACACCGTAATTTTCCAAACAGGTTCTCGCCATCGACGCAATACCGCAATACGAAATGAAGGCACTGCCATCAATTGACCTCTATAGGCTCTCTCCTCAATACAGAGACATGCTTTGAAAATGATTTCTCTAAGACAGAACTGAATTGTGGCCTAAAGTCAAGAGCTGTTGGACAAGCATGAGAGAGCCGCATTCTCCGCCGTGCTCGAGTTCTGGCTGAACGGCGTTCGCAAAACCCATCTGGCTCTCTGATGCTCTTCGGCTCTGATAAGACGCTGCGGTGGGAGGAAGCCTTGCTCCGTTTTCAAAAGAATTTTGGAAAACTGCCAAAAGTGTCATTTGGACTTTCAACGTCTAAGACTGAAACCCCCCACGTATCTATTGCTTTGTCATGTCTGAGATACAGTTCAGAACCAATGCAACCAACAAGTGTGGGAAAAATAAACAACAGTGAATAGAATTTGCTTGCTGAGTGCGTTTCAATACGTTTTTCTGACTTTGCGGGCGGCTCCGACGTTTTGGAGCGCAGATTCTATGTTGTTTTGAAATATCCTTCCCTACTCCCCATCTTTTTCTCTTTGACAAAGCTAGAAAGAGCACCAGTTGTAGACCACAGCTAGGCTGGAGTCTTTAAATCCTGACGTGCTTCAAAGCGCGAAGAGCAATTCATCTTCTTATCTGAGACTGGAAACAGGCTTTCTATGTGGAAGTGTGCATGTGGGGGGAGGGAGGGAAGCAAGGAGGCAAAAAAAAAAAAAAAAAAACTGCTGTCGAGTAATTTTCCGTTTAAACGTTCCACTCCACAACAATTTGCATAAGCAGCCCTGCGTCTGTGATAAGAAGATTGGTAATTTTCAAAGGCTCTGTAGGGATTGGGAATTAAAAGCCTCTCTCTGCTATCTCCTCTCTTGCAGCTGGTCACCATAGATTCCCTCGCTTCTTTCTTACATTTCTCCAAAACCGCGCCTTATAAACTTTCTCTCTCTCTCTCTCTCTCCCTCGTTCACTCTATCACTCAGCGTACAGTCTCTCAGCGCTGATTTTCACTCTGTGTTATCCCAGGCCTGCTCTGTCATTCAGAGAAAACAGGAAAATAAATCAGGTAAAAAGGGAACAAAAAAAGCTTTAGGTGACAATACAACTGTTGCTCCATTTCAGAGCTTGAATTTTCTCCTGATGCTGTGGTGGGGGAGGTGAGGTGGAGATGGAGTGTGCAAACGTTCACAGAGTGAGAAAGAGAAAAGGAAAATGACTTAAGGATAAAAGGAAAGCTGATGCAGTGAAGTGCCGGCGAGAGGAGAGAAAAGGAAAAGGGAAATGAATTTTCTCCCTCTCCATGTATCCAATTTAATCAAGCTGCTGTAGAAGCACTAAAACTAAAGCACCTTGATATTGAAAAAGTTTTTAGGGTAGTCCTATAAATGATGAAACTACTGTATGAATATGTGCTGATAATTTAATTAGAAGCTTTGATTTAGTTCTTAAAGATTTTAACTTTGATTTAAATTGTACAAAAATGTATATCGCATATGATACTGATGTCACTATACTGTTATTTCTAATGTTTTTGAAAAAAGTCTTTGTTTTAATTGTAATGGGTTTTATCAGAACTACTTTACTATTTATGCTACTGGTAGAACTGTTTTCCACCTGAGAATGAGGTAGGAGGGTCATTTAATTCTTGGGCAATTTTCCCTAAATTGGTATGGTTTTACATTAGATTTAACATATGAAAAACCAATCATTTTTCACTTGTAAATGACTATTATATGAGGGCAAGTGCAAAATACTGTTTCTGCTGGACCAACTCATCATGTGACCACAAATGGATTTCCAGCCATGGAGAAGGGCGGAACATATCTACTAACCTCTGCACCAGGAACTCAACTGAATTAACCCCTGTAACAAACCCTGAACAAAGCAGCAAATTTCACTTTAACCCACATAAGTCACATATGGACATCCCATTTTCATGAGAAACAAAATGACATTGGTTTCACGAGAGAGAAAGAAGGGGGAGAGAGTCATTTACCTTGTGTGACATGAAAAACGTCTTTATAATGTCATAATAACGCAGCATGATGATTACCGTCATAATATTATTCTGCCTTTATCTCATCTGCTCAGAAAATTGAAGGTCCATAAAATAAATAATGTTTGCGCTGCCACTGCCTGGCTTGTAATCGGCTTACGTGCAATTTACATAAAAATTCAGAATACAAGTCTTCCTGATTATGATGTTTAAAAGACACAGCAAATAGGAACTTGAGGTCCTCACTTTGCAGTTCAGCCTTTGGGGCACGCCGTTCTTCGCCTTAGGCTGCTGTAAGTACATGAAAGCTCAGTGGAAGAAAGTGTTACAGATGAACAAGGAGGGTTATAATGTTGTACCTTGATCCTGACACCTACATAAGTCTGAGACAACAAGCAAATTATTTTTATTTGGATGTGTCTAGACTGCCAAATATTTGAATTACAGTTTTCGTAATTGAATGCAGCAACTGCTTTATATTAATTGTTAAGAGGGACAGTTACTGAAAAAAATGATGTTGATTATCTTAAAAAAGGTAGCACTTTATAATAACTTTCATTAATAAGTCATTAGGAATCATTACATAATACAAAGATCTGTAATTAGTTTGAAAAAACTTTAAAATTCAGCATGAACTTTAAATGACTATTTACATTCTTAAAGGAACATTATATTATATTATATTATATTCTTTCAGTATCAGTTTATATCTGCATCTGTACACCCCTAAAAGTACCACAGTATCACCATCTGTTTCAATCGCAGTATCGTACATCTATAAGGTAGGCTATTGCATTATTAGCAGAAGCGACTTTGGCAACATCCCAACATCGCCACATACCAACTCGTGGAGAATAATGCTTCTATGCTAAACTCTCCATAACATCCCCTCATTCACATACATATTCATTCCACTTCAGCTCCAATATTACAGACAGGCCTATGTGGCAGTCATCACCACCATCTAAACTCCATTCATCACCATTACCTAAATTACACTGCATGATTGATTTGCATTGCTGTGCCTGATCACAGCATGACATAGCACTGATCAGCTGCTTTCTGCATTCATTATACAAACCTGACAAACTTTCAACACAATGGGCAATTCACTTGTAAAGAACGAGTAAACCAGAAAGATGTTTCCTCGTTATAATATAGGCCTATTTTCTATTTTCTACACCAAATTTTTACAACGATTGTGGAAAATGCACCAACATAAAGCAAATATTGCATGTAACAATATTTTACATCTTCAGGAGAAAAGGTGAGTGATGCTTTATCATGCAAAATTGTTGTCAGGGCATTGCTACAGCATACAGATGCTAAGTTGTTCGAAGTAGTTTTTACTAGGTTACTAGTAAAGTGTTACTCTTGGTTGTTGATAGAGTGTTCTAGGGATGCTTCAATCGATCGTTCGAAGATCGGTATCAGATGATAATCACAATCAGTAGTCACTAATTTTGGCCGATCTCATGAACCAATAGCAATTTATTGACATAAAACCGTAAAATGTCCAACACGATCTCACAGCAATTTGTACATATTTTATGAGTTGGCTAATTTGTACGAATTCGTATGACCTTGCATTTATGAATTAGTACGTTTTTTGCTAAAACGTACGTATTTTACGAGTTGCCAAATTCGTATGAATTCGTACTAATGACCTGGTGTTTAGAAAAATACGTACGAATTAGTCACCTCGTAAAATACATACGAATTGGTAGTGAGATTTTGCACCACGTTCTGCTTTGTAACTTTGCAAAACATTAGTAGACCATATAGTAAATCACACATCTTTATTTAGAACAGGTTGTCTCGATTCAAACAAGCCTACATATAACATAACACGATGCGTAGATCTTGAGAAAATCCTCACGGAGTGACATGACATGCTGCTTGGCTAAAGCTATAGGACTTCCGGGATCCGTTCGCGTCGCGATCATACACGTAGTGTTTTCCAATGTCATTTGAAAGTTCAACCAATGGGAACTGGATCTTGGGTATGGTGAGTAGTTCACTTCAGTTCAAGATTTTTCTCATCCAATCAATGCAGTCAAATTGATAATATTAATGAACATTAAAGGGTTAGTTCACCCAAAAATGAAAATTCTGTCATTAATTACTCACCCTCATGTCAGTCCACACCTGTAAAACCTTCTGAATCCTCCAAAGACAGCAATTTAACCACTACTTTCAACATCCAGAAAGGTTCTAAAGACATCGTTAAAAAAGTCGACGTGACTGCAGTGGTTCAACCTTAATTTTATAAAGTGATGAAAATACTTTTTGTGCACAAAACAAAACAAATTAACAACTTTATTCAACAATTTCTTCTCTTCTGTGTCATTCTCGTGCGCTTCCAGGTTCTACGTCAGAACGCCGGCTGAATGCCCAACTAGCCAAAGGTGACAGAAAATGGTCTCCATATATAACTAGGATCCCTCCTTCACTATAAATAAATTACACTTTTTTGTCCATTTTATTGTATACCAGGCGAAAAATCACAAGTCTGATGGCTCAGAAAAGTAATAGCACACCTCTCCTCCACAAACTGCATGATTTGAGGTATCATCAAGTCCCTAACCCCAAGTATTCTCAACAGTAATAGTGATACTAATAAATTGAATTTCATTCTGCCCCCTTAGATCACGCTTTGGCTCCCTTATGTTTTCGTGTGTGTGGGAGGGAGGGTTATGGAGGGTATGTTGAAGCAGTGAATCTGCTCTGGGCACACAAATAAGCCGTCTGGTCCGCATGGATTCAGTGCAATCGGGACAGCATGCAGCTTATGTAGAACCAGATAGCAAATAATAATCCAACACCCCGCTCACTGTCACACTCTACAGGCCACGAGATCATCCAACTGACATAAATACAGCCTAACACGGCCCACGCACGCAAAAAAATTGTAGTACACACCAGATATGAGTTATGTATGTGTAAGCAATAATCTTGTTGCACAACAGTAGTTATGCTATTGGTTTTTACTAGATTACTATGTGCATTCTAATACACATGTTTGCTTGTATTATGGTCTAGGAGTTTTTTTTTCCCTTTCTTTTCTCGGCAAGGGCAGTAACTCCCAACCTTTTCTTCAAAGAAAACATTTTACTGGTCATTTGTTTTCTTGCCTCTTGAAAAGCACTATATATATATATATATATATATATATATATATATTTATTTTTTCTCCATATAAATGCTGCTCTTTTGAACTTTTTATTCATCAAAGAATAGAAATGTTACTTGAACACCAAATCAGCATATGAATAATTTCTGAAGGATCATGTGACACTGAAGATTGAAAATTCAGCTTTGCCATCAAAGGAATAAATTGCATTTTAAAAATATATTAATATATAAAAGCTATTTTAATATCTATCTATCCATCCATCCCTCTTTCTCTCTCTCTCTCTCTCATGCTCATTAAGGCTGTATTTATTTCATAATAAATACAGAAAAAAAACAATAATATTGTGAAATATTATTACAATTTAAAATTATGGTTTTCTATTTTAATATACTGTAAAATATAATTTATTTCTGTGATGCAAAGCTGAATTGTCAGCATCATTACTCCAGTCTTCAGTGTCACATGATCCTTCAGAAATTATTGTAATATGCTGATTTATTTTCAATGTTGGAAACAGTTGTGCTGCTTAATATTATTTTGTAACCTGTGATACTTTTTCAGGATTCTTTGATGAATAAAAAGTAAAAAAAAATATCAGCATTTATTTAAAATAGAAATCTTTTGTAACAATATACACTACCGTTCAAAAGTTTGGGGTCAGTAATTTCTTTCTTTTTTCTTTCTTTTATTCATCAATGAATCCTGAAAAAAGTATCACAGGTTCCAAAAAAATATTGAGCAACACAACTGTTTTCAACATTGATAATAATTGAGTATCAAATCAGCATATTAGAATGATTTCTGAAGGATCATGTGACACTGAAGACTGGAGTAATGATGCTGAAAATTCAGCTTTGCATTACAGAAAAAAATTATATTTTAAAGTATATTAAAATAGAAAACCATAATTTTAAATTGTAATAATATTTCACAATATTATTGTTTTTTCTGTATTTATTATGAAATAAATGCAGCCTTAATGAGCATAAGAGACTTTGTTCAAAAACATTAAAAATAGTAATGTTTCCAAACTTTTGACTGGTAGTGTATATATAGTGAATCGTTCGTTCAATTGACTGTATTTATGAGTGAGTCATTGAATCTTTTGTTCAAATGATTCATACAAAAATCTGATTCATTCAGGAAAGAATGAGTGTGTTTCTTAGAGACGCGCTCTGCTGTGGCTATGTTCACTATTTGCGTTGAGGAGCAAAAATGGAGAAAATAACTACAAATATTGTGTCTAAAATGTATGTTAATTTGACATTACTGTATAACACAGTATTTCTAGTTACAGAAAAAGGGACATAATAACTGTAAAAGACTCGTACAAAATACTTCCTGACCTTAGAACTGAATTAAATAAACCTAACTAAGGTTCACTTAGTTAAGAGCACCCAGTAAAGCACTTTTCCACATCACAAAATGGCCTTGTAATGGAGAGAGTGAGAAAATGAATAATGGTAATTGAAGTCTGGAGTCTGTGTATTATGGTGTGAACTCTGTTCACTGTCTGTTCATTTGAGTTTAGAGTTTGGAGCAGCAGCATGGTAATGAACAATCATGTTCCATCGTGGTCCATTGAACTCTGATGGGGCTGATACAACATCATTCTTGTCATTTACAGACCTTCCATGAGCGAAGAGGAACTGCTTTTGGCTTGATGGATTATAGATTCAATTTATTTCCTGCGTTCAGTTAACTGACATTTTGGGCCACGGATAGAAAATGACTTGCTATTTTTAATTGACTTGCGTGGGTAATGTTCAACACTGTGGGTTTATGGGAGATGTTCGAAAGGAAATGGGGTAGCGCCCTAAGCCAGACGCGGCTCCCTCCTCCCCTCAGGGTGGGCGGCAGCGGGACCGACGAAGTGCTAAATTGCTCTGCGTGAGTTTGGTCACGGCTGAGCTCTCCTTGAGATAATGAAATGACAATTAATCCAAAAGCTGTTGCTACTCACTCATTTACTCCCTTGCGCTCTTGTAAGTGGAGGAAGGAAGAGGCGAGAAATCTACAGCCAAGAGAGGAATGCTAAAGCACACCTTTGGGACTTTCATTTGCTTTGACACACAAACTCACATGGATGGGAACCGGTGGATGGGTAGAAACACAAACGCATGAACGTGTGAGAGAACATGTGCTTGACCACTCATTATTAGCCAGAGGTTTTTTTACTGTGAATCCCAGAGAAGAACAATGTGAAAGAACGCGACCAACACCAACTGCTCTAATCAGACAGGAATATAACAAAGGTCAAAGTATAAGTGTGAGGTTCTCAAAGTAGAAAAAAGCTGCAGACATGCTCAGAGCAGACAACAACAGTTGAAAGTGTCTCACATCTATGACTGGACAACAGAGATAAGAAATAAATGAAGCTGAGGTGAAATGTGTTCAATGTTTTATATTTTTGTTATGTATAAATTATTTTATTCTGATTATGCTTGTACAGCACTTTGGTAAACACTTGTTGTTTTTATAAAGCGCTCTATAAATAAACTTTGATTTGATTGATTTGATTGAAATGATTTCAATAAGGCCAACTGGGGAAGTCAATGAGGTGGAGAAACCTAAAAAAGAGGAGAATAAAATTGATCAAATAAATGGAGCATGGGTAACGCTTTTGTGTGAAGCTCATTTAAGCTTTCAAGCTTCAGAGAGGGGGGATTTTTCATTATACCAATGACACTTTTGTCAATATATTATTAAAGAAAGCCAGAGGCTTTCATCATATGTTTGTTTTTTAACCTGCTTTTTTTTTTTTTTATTGATTGTTTGACAGTAGATTGTTGAGATGGGTCAATTGTTTATCAGAAAAATCCCTTTTATATCTCATAGGTGACAAAAACTGAGAATTGTTTAAAATTTTATTTTTTATAATTTATAATTTATCAATTCATCTGTAACAATGTTTGAAACTACTATGTTCAAGATTAGATTGCCAAAACATTGACTTGGTTTCAAGGGAATGCATAAACTGATAAAATAAATACTTTGAATGCAAATTAAGTCAATTTGGATAAAAACAGCCACTAAATGTTTAAATTATGCATGGCACCAGGGTAGACAAAGGCATAATACAGCCATTTTGTTTCCATACACAATACTTAATACTCAAACAGAGCAAGTGAACAATCAATGACAAATTTTCAAATAGGTTTATGGTCTACCCGTCAGGTAATTGGTGAAGGGTGATTACTGAAGTGAGCGGCTAATGAATGACAGCATGTTGAAAATCTCACTGTGTGATGTCAACTGAAACTAATAAACAAACCTGCTACAATAATTGTGTTCATAGACTGTTACCGAGAGACTCCTTTTACATACCAAACTGCTTTTTGTGTGCCATAATGCAGTAGTTTTCCAAGAAATCAATAACTTACCTGATAATGGCTGGCTTTTGCAAGCTCCTGATTGGCTGATTCCACATGTGATGAGGTGGTCTGAATGTAATCTTCGATGCTGTCTGTGAAGAGAGAAAATGAGCATTATTATTGTTGTTGTTGTGTTTTGATGTACACAATGTTACGATGTGATCAGGATGTTCTGTCAGACTATTTCCAAATGATTTTCAGCCCATGTGCGCAAAACCTTAAAATTCATAAGAGAATGTGTGACTCACTCATACATTCACAAAAAAAAAAAAAAAAAAGAATGTCCAAGCACATGGTGTACCAGAGAATCTTACAAACATACTCACTCTCTCATTCATGTTCCCTTTTTCAGGGAGAAAGAGATTAGAGAGCAAAGTGCCCAATGTTAATGCTGCCAAAAACTGAAGCCCACATTTTGTGGGTCTCTATACACCATCATCACAAAAGGCCATGTTGAAAGGAAGAGTTCAGCCAAAAATGAAACTTCTGTTATTATTTACTCACCCTCATATTGTTCCAAACCTGCACACTATTATTGTCATTATTCACTGTATAACCTTGCCTACGTTCATGTCGAGAGAAAAAAAAAAAAAAAAAAAAAAAAAATCACATTCATTTACCACAGAACCGAAAACAGAAAATGTTTTGCTGTCAGATGAGCATAAATACACAAATGACAGAATGTTAATTTTTATGTGAATTATAATTAGGTGCTCTTTATCACAGTGATTAGGCTCTCTTAAGCAGGATTCAGTTGTGGCATATGAATTATTAAGATTCAATTCTGCAATGTTTTGGGAAGCATTTACTGCATTACTGGTCTGTGAAATGATAGTGTTATTCTTAAAATCTGTGTAAGTACTTTATCATTAGTGTCAGTAGTGTGGCCATTTGTGTATTAGGCAATATCTAGTATAGAAGTGTAAACAAATAGTTGTTGCATCTCTTATAGTATACCAAAGCAAGATTAGCTAATATTCTACACAAGAAACGCATCACAAAAAGACATTTTCCGCAGAGAACTGCACTTTGAAAAACACATACTGTATGATAATCAGCTAGAAACACACAAAGACTCGGTTATGTCCTTGCTTCCTTAAATTGTAGGAAAGTCAGCCAATTATTAACTTTGAATAATCCAAATGAGTTGTCTTGTTCCAATGCGCATGTACTTATACTAGCAAGTGAGAACATTGATTCAAATGCAAAGTCAATTCCCTTCCCAATTAAAAACAAATGTGCAGTTCACCACACAGGAGAGCAGAACGAAAGCAGAAGCGGGGGAGTTACAGCGGGGTTAAAACAGGGCAAGCTCAGCTGAGGGGAACACTGTAGACCTCACCTTCGCCTAGCTGGAGGAACTAATGAAGTTTTGTTTATCTTTCTCTGATTTGATTTGGCCATCGCCGTGAGATGTGGAAAGGGAGGTGAAGGGGGGTTTGCATGGAAAAAAGCTGGAAACCTGTGCGAGGAAGTGATGTATTTGTAATGGCTGGACCAATCAGAAACAATTATTTGTTATCTTTAACACATAATCTTTAAAACCCCTCAACCTACAACAAAACGAGACACCAAGGTATCTGTGGACAACCCCCGAAGAACAACTAACATCAAGGCATGAAAGCCATTTATGACCAGAAAGAATGTGAAAGTTGGCCACATGAAAAGGCACAGGCCATAAAAAAGACACATAAAGCCAGAAAAAAATGATTTTTCTGCATTAATTTAAACAAACTATAAATGAACATGCATATCTCTAGGACATTGTGTGTATGATTATTACTGTCTTGTATAGTGTCTTTTGTACTGTATACCGTTTTATCCATGCTTTATGATAGAATTATTAGATAATGTACCCTTTCCTACTCAGTTGTATAATCACTTGAGACATGTACAATCATGTATCCAATTTCCCTATGTGATATATGTTCTTTTATAGTGTTTGCCTATGATTTAATCCTTGAATAAATGTGTTAGTATTACTCGATTAATCACAATATATATGCCATTCTTGGTATCTACAAATTTGTATTTTGATGATCTAAATGATTGTGTATATTGTATGTTGATACCTATGCAAGTAGTATTACAAGAATCTTTAATATTTTCTGCATCAACACCCAATCAACATATGCAAATACTATGCTTGAAGAAAAAGAGTCATAAACTTTCCCTCTGGAAGCTTAAGTTCCCTTTCAGTCGGTCACGTTCGACGTACGTCAGTAGTGACCGACGAATTGGGATATCGCTAGAGAGCCCTATCAGCTTCGAGTGAACTACAACAGGCCAATGAAGTTGGCGTGCGATATTTGCATAATGCGCACCGCCCCCGCCAGGTGGTATAAATAGGGGAGCAGATGCAATCGCACTCTGTCTTTCGCTTCGGAGCCAACCTGTGTGTTCCTGCTGTTAGTCTGAGAGTGACTTCGCAAGCCTTTGAAGAGCTTTTGTTCTACAGTGCTGGCTTTATGGCACCTTACAGCGAGGCCGCGAGCTTCCCAGAGTGAGCTTCTCGAGCTGTTATACAGCTCTCAACTGCTGTTTTCACAGCATTATTTGCCCCGTTGGTTTGCGATTTGGGCCGGTTCCTCTGTGTGTGTGACTCAGGGAGTGAAAAGTGTACCTGCAGTCACATCGCGGCTGTTCCCTGTGTGCTTCGGCACAAAGAACAAGAGCTTCTAAAAGAGCTTCACAGACAGACACTGCGTCTTTTTCAAGACGTCATTCTGTCTGTGCGTTTCTGGAGGCGGTCGTTTCCTATCCTCACTGACGGCCACAATCACTTTCTCTCATGTCTGCTTAGCGTGCTGAGACTGTGTTTGTGGGTGGTTCATATTCTCTTGTAAAAAAAAGAGAGCATGCCCACGTCGGCGCGTTGTTCGTCTTGCCTTTCTCGTAAGGGCTTGAGCGCTCAGCGCGCCGTGTGCCGTCGAGCTGCCGGCTGACAACGCGCGTTGCCATGGCAACCCAGCGCGTTGTTCGGCGCTCTAGATGCGTGGTCGAGACTCGAGTGCCTCAAACGAGGTGGAGTCCCCTCACCTATTCCCCGATCTAGTTTCTCTTTCTGAATCAGAAAAGTACTACTTTTGGTGAATAAGCCAGGGTGACCAGAGGATCACAGTGGGGCATTACCTGCCGAGCCAATCTCCGTGGGCCCCCCACTCCTCTAGCGCATCGCAAACATGCTGTGACTGTGTTCGTGGGTGGTTTATGTTTGGTAAAAACATGGCCACGTCGGCGCTCAGCGCCGTGTGTCGTTCAGTTAGACGACCACGTTCACTCTCTCACATGGCTGGTAGCTTCTGGGTGGATTGCTGGTCCTTCTCATGGGGGACCTAGCATCTTAGTCAGGGCTCCAGCAGAGGATCAGATGTCGACTGCTACATTGGAGAGAGGGTTGTTGGGCTCTGGACATGAAGATGAGGCTGAGCGTCCCACGGTTGTGATGTGCTCATGCTGAATCAGATTCAGAGTTAACGACCATGCTTTCCCGGGCCCCTGGGGGCGTGGTGTGACGCGTACTCGCCTTGCCCCGCCCCCTGTCTTAGCCTGGACGTGCATGAAAAACTTGGCAGTTTAGAAGCCTTTCTTGGTGCCAAATATGGAACACCAAAAGGGTCATATCTGCATTAAGTTTTTTCTCTCTCACTACCCTCTGTGGTGGGGTGGCAGTGCTACGGGCACACCACCTCTGCCCTGCATGGGTCTTGGCCCCCGGCAAGTCTGTGGAAGGCCAAAGCACTCATTGCATATGGGTAGTTCTGAGTCGGGGTTGAGCTACGCATGATGCAAGTCATAGCGCAGGCCCCTGGCCAGACAATGTCTACCATGGTGGTCCGGAAACACCCCTGGCTAGCCTTGCAGAGGTGTGTCATCGTCTAAGTACGCTTTCTCGATGCTCTCATCTCACAAGCTGGCCTAAAATCCAGCCCGCTCAGCCCGCAGCCAAGCCACTTGGCTAGCGAGAAGCGGTCCTGGAGAAACTGGTGACCTGGAGCTGAGGTAAACAGTTCTTCGGGAGACGATGCCCGCATCGCTCCCTCCCCGGAGGAGGGCCGGGTGGAGAATTTTGGTTTGTTCCGCCGCTGGCTCTCCGGAGACCAGCGGTGCCCACGGAGTAGAACTGTTTTCTGACCCTCCAGGTCCCAAGAGGGCGCGGCTGGCAGTGCGCGAGGCCCCACCTCGCCACTCTCAGCCCCCTCTCACTTCGCCAGCAGGTCCCAGTGTGTTGGTTGAGGCCGCCTCCCATGTGCCGTCTCCCATTCACACTGCCACCTTGCAGAGTCTGACCACACTACGGGCCGCTATGCCGTCCGAGTCGGGTCCAGCACTCTACCTCGCTGCCCCACGCCCGGTACGTCTGTGGTCCATTTGGTCCCGCTGGTTCGGTGTCTGGAAGCCTGGCTAGCGCTTTCCAGCCCGTCCCGCTGGCTCATTTGTACCATCAGACTCGGCTATGCGATTCAGTTCGCCCGGCGTCCCCCGGTGTTCAGGGGTGTCCATTACACTCGTGTGTCCCTGGACAATGCACCTGTTCTCTGGGCGGAGATTGCTGTCCTCCTGGCGAAGGATGCAGTCGAGCCGGTCCCTCCAGCCGATTTGAAGTCAGGGTTCTCCAGCCCCTACTTCATTGTACCCAAGAAGGGCGGTGGGCTACGGCCAATCCTGGATCTGCGTGTCCTGAATCGGTCCCTTCTCAGGCTGCCGTTCAAGATGCTTATGCAGAAGTGCATTTTCAAATGCATCCGTCCCCAGGATTGGTTTGCAGCGATCGACCTGAAGGACGCGTACTTTCATGTCTCGATTCTGCCTCGTCACAGACTCCTACGGTTTGCGTTCGAGGGTCGGGCATATCAGTACAAAGTCCTACCCTTCGGGCTGGCCCTGTCGCCCCGCGTCTTTACGAAGGTTGCGGAGGCGGCCATTGTTCCGCTCAAGGAACAGGGCGTTCGCATCTCAACTACCTCGACGACTGGCTCATCCTGGCCAGCTCGTGGGAGCAGTTGTGCGAACACGGGGACATGGTGTTAGCTCACCTCAGTCGGTTGGGTCTTCGGGTCAACTGGGACAAGAGCAAACTCTCCCCCGGGCAGAGGATCTCTTATCTCAGTAGGGAACTGGATTCGGTCGCCTGGACCGCGCGCCTCTCCGAGGAGCGCGTCCAGTCAGTGTTGACCTGCCTGAGTACGCTCAAGCGCAGGACGGCGGCCCCACTGAAACTCTTTCAGAGGCTCCTGGGGCATATGGCATCCGCAGCCGCAGTCATGCCGCTCGGATTGCTTCATATGAGGCCGCTTCAACACTGGCTCCGCGGCCGGGTCCCGAGATGGGCGTGGCAGCGCGGTACGTTCCGTGTCCCCGTGACACCGAACTGCTGTCGCACCCTCACCAAGTGGTCAGACTCTTCGTTCCTGCGGGCTGGAGTTCCCCTCGAACAAGTGTCCAGGCATGCTGTGGTCCACACAGATGCCTCTGCCACGGTGTGGGGGGCCACGTACAACGGGCATGCAGCATCGGGTCTGTGGACGGGGCCCCAACTGCATTGGCATATCAATTGCCTCGAGTTGCTAGCAGTACGTCTTGCACTGGGCCGCTTCCAGGAGCTGTTGACAGACAAGCACGTACTGGTCCGCTCGGACAACACTGCGGCCGTTGCGTACATCAACCATCAGGGTGGTCTACGCTCCCGCCGTATGTCGCAACTCGCCCGCCATCTCTTGCTATGGAGTCAGAAGCATCTGAGGTCGCTTCGTGCCATTCACGCCCCAGGCGTGCTCAACCGTGCAGCCGACGAGCTCTCACGGCAGCCTCCGCTTCCGGGCGAATGGCGACTCCGTCCCCAGGTGGTCCAGCTGATCTGGCAGCGCTTTGGCGAGGCACAGATAGATCTGTTCGCCTCCCGGAGACTGCCCACTGCCAGTTCTATTCCCTGACCGGCGGCACGCTCGGCATGGATGCCCTGGCAATCAGCTGGCCCCGGGGCCTACGCAAATATGCGTTTCCCCCAGTGAGCCTTCTCGCACAGCTCCTGTGCAAAGTCAGGGAGGACGAGGAGCAGGTCTTGTTAGTGGCTCCATACTGGCCCACTCGGACCTGGTTCTCGGACCTTACGCTCCTCGCGACAGCACCTCCCTGGCCCATTCCTCTGAGGAAGGACCTCCTGACTCAGAGACGGGGCACCCTCTGGCACCCGCGTCCCCACCTGTGGAAACTCCATGTGTGGTCCCTGGACGGGACGCGGAGGTTCTGAGTGATCTCCCGCAAGCGGTCGCAGACACCATCACTTCCGCTAGAGCTCCTTCTACGAGGAACCTCTATGCGCTGAAGTGGAACCTATTCGTACATCTCTCCGGGGTCGTCCCTTCGAGCCTTTGCAATCAGTCGAGTTAAAAGTACTGTCCTAAAGACCGTCCTCCTGGTTGCATTGGCCTCGCTCAAGAGGGTAGGGGACCTGCACGCATTTTCGGTTGACGAATCGTGCCTGGAATTCGGGCCCGGTGACTCTCACGTTATCCTGAGACCCCGGCCTGGATATGTGCCCAAGGTTCCTACCACTCCCTTTCGAGATCAGGTAGTGAACCTGCAAGCGCTGCCTTCGGAGGAGGCAGACCCAGCCCTAGCTTTGCTCTCTCCCGTCCACGCTCTGCGCCTGTACGTGGACAGAACGCGAAGCTTTAGGACCTCAGATCAGCTCTTTGTCTGTTACGGAGGCCAGCAGAAGGGAAAGGCTGTCTCCAAGCAGAGGATGGCCCACTGGATAGTGGACGCCATCGCCCTGGCGTATGAGTCCCAGGGCGTGCCTTGCCCGCTCAGGTTGAGAGCCCACTACACCAGAGGAGTGGCCTCTTCCTGGGCGCTGGCGCACGGCTCCTCGCTGACAGATATCTGTAGAGCTGCGGGCTGGGCGACACCTAACACGTTCGCTAGATTCTATAGCCTTCGTGTAGAACCGGTATCTTCCCGTGTACTCGCTTCCACCAGCCGGTAGACGCGAAGAGCCCGTTCTAGTGTCGGCTTGCAATGCCACTCCCGCCCCCTGGGCCGGATACGTGCATCCTTTTTACTCCAGTCGAGTTCCCCGCTTGGCGAACCCTGTCGAGTTCCTCCGCCTCCCCCTTCGGCTCGGACATTGCGGAGTGTCTGATGCCAGGCCAAACCTCCGTCACCGACGTTGACGTTTGGCTGGGTTCCACATGTCGTGACCCCTCCACGTGAGCGGTCCCATGTGTGTATTTGTCCACGGTCAACTCCCTACGGCGAGCCCGTGTCTTTCCCTAGCAGAGCCAGCTCTGCTGTCACCTGTCAGATGAGTCTCCCCCCTACCCAGGTGGAGCCATCCCAGGGACTCCATATGCGTACTGCCCACGGCCAGTCCATATGTGTACTCTCCACGTAAATTCCTCCCCTACAGGTGGGTAGTGGTCTCCGCAGCGTCCCCTACGGGTTCGCTTCCCCAGTGTAGTCTAGTTTACTTAGTGGGTATATCGGAACAGCAGTAGACTCTCTCGGCGTAAGCTCGCCCCCTTCCCCGTCCCACTGGTGCGCCGGGTGGCTAGAGCTTGCGCTGGGCACTGGAAGGGGTTCATACTGTGGCGCTTTATTTGGGATCCCAATTCGTCGGTCACTACTGACGTACGTCGAACGTGACCGACTGAAAGGGAACGTCTCGGTTACGTATGTAACCCTCGTTCCCTGAAGGAGGGAACGGAGACGTACGTCAGTAGTGACCGACGAATTGGGATATCGCTAGAGAGCCCTATCAGCTTCGAGTGAACTACAACAGGCCAATGAAGTTGGCGTGCGATATTTGCATAATGCGCACCGCCCCCGCCAGGTGGTATAAATAGGGGAGCAGATGCAATCGCACTCTGTTTTTCGCTGAGGAGACAACCTAGTCTGCACTACAGCGAGGGTACAGCAACTGTGGCGACGGGACGTACGTCTCCGTTCCCTCCTTCAGGGAACGAGGGTTACATACGTAACCGAGACGTTACCATTGGCTCACTGACCCCTGGGAGGAGTGACCATCCACAGAAGTTAAAGAGCCCCCACACAGTTCTCCCTCTTTTTTGCTGTCTTCTCTGCGTCTTCTGGTTGCTGTCTGTGCTGGCGCACTCAGGCCTCAACGCATCAAGCCATGTGTAACTTCCTCGACCATAACAGAGTCAAACTAACACTGCAAGTTCATCATCATTTCTTCATTCAATGCGGAAGAAATTGATTGCAACTTCAACATCATCGACTTACAGAACCATCAAGACTTTCTTCTGAGACTGCATCCGGATGCTCTTTCAACAACAATGGCATTAAAAGTATCATACAATTAAGGGGTTTAGTATAAGCGGTAGACCACTCTTCACGAGGTGCTTTGAATTAAAAAACTGATGGTTCTTTTAGATGGTTAAATGACTCTTGTCATTGTTTCATTCCCCTGTTCAGTTTCGATTTCATTCACTTTCATTTTTCATTTTCCCATGTATGCGTGATTAGTGTGTGTGTGTGTGTGTGTGTGTGTGTGTGTGTGTGTGTTTGTTTAGATTAGTTATGTGTTCGTGATTTAGTTAAATAAAACTTTTGCTGTACCTTTCACATGTTTTTATTCTGGTCCCTGCTTGTAAATCAACATCAATTTAACGATTACAATCACAGCTACATGTTGAAAAAGAGTTAATTTTCTGTGGCCATGAAAAATATCCTTTCTGAGAGATGATAAACGATCAATACTGAGTGTTCGTTAGACAAACAGATGAATTGATTCTAATATTGATTCCGCTACATTCTAATTCTATTAACTGATCCAAATATTTATAATTAATTATAACAAGTTATAATTAATTATTCATATTTCCATTTTGAGCTAATTTGCTACATATTTGTCTGTGATTTTCCTGTATTTTTATTCGTCTTTCTGTTAGGTGGCCTTTTAAAAGGATTAACAAGAGCTCTAACATGCTATCAACTTGTAATCTTTCATCCCACCTTCCTGACTTGCATTCATTTCGACCCCATGATTCTTTCTATTTCTGGTAACAGCTAAATTGCCTGTTTTAAATGAACTGGGTGGAGTGCAGTCACTCCCTGGTATAATTAAACCCGTAGGAGCTGTTGTGCCACATCATAGTTTCCCATTTAGTTCTTTTATGTTCTCGTCACAAGCCTGCTCTCCTTAACAACAAGATTCATTGAGTCACAAATGTGAAAAATAGCAAGAATAAGGTTTAGAGTGCAGCAGATGGGAACAAACAGACTAAAGTTTACACATAGCAATATCTGAAAGTGTGTGTGTGGGCTGCACTTTATTCAGGAAGTTCTCAGTACCTCAGTACTCCGGTGACCAATATAACCCTCCCAGCATGAACATTTCTTCTGTCTCCATCTGAGATTACTGACCTGTCATCTACTACCAATATAGGCACACAGAATCTGGGTGGAAATGAGAAATGGCTCATTTAGAAACACTGAAGGGAGATGACACATCATACGGAGACTTATCAATCAATATTTCAATAGCGAAACTGAAAAGAGGGCTCTGTGCTTGATGAATCATCAGCCATGTCTGCTAAAGACACCCTGCAGGGCAACCAACCTCTTATTAGTGTCACTTGTGTCAAACAGACATTCTAAATGGAATTTTATCAAAGTTATTGAGCGATGCTGTTCCAAAACTTAGAGAGCCGCCTCACTGTTTACTGTCTACACAAGCAGTTATCTTCTACAGCAGCATCACAACTGAAATGGAACTTTGTAATTGAATGATTTGAAATGCTTTTCATAGCAACTCCGTAAACTGTCACTCACGTACACGGCACAAGTGGCTCCTTACATGAAGCACACAAGAGACTCGACTTGCGCTCAGTTGATTTCAATAGAACTCAATAGTGACTGCCCATTTTTTTCAACAGGCTTGGTTGGAGAAGTACAGTATTCTTCCCATTCATTGTTTGCATTGAGATTTTAAAATATTCTGCAATAAAGAGTTTTAAGCCATGAACCAAACCAACCGGCTCTACGAGGAAAAACACAATATTACAAATTGAGAAAGTCGAAATCACACATACTTTTGGATTCTACGTCATCATATATCAGCACTTGTCTTTAAAGATTATTGTTAAAAATGTAGACATATTGAATGGGATTTTACTGGTTACTGATGTTACCATAACACTAAGATAATGGCTTGATACTCTACAAATTACAATACAATCAATCAATCAGTTTTCATATTTGTATCAACAGAAATCTTTGTCAGTAGTAAATAAAAAGTACTTGACATTTCCAGAGACTCCATCAGCCATCTGGTCTAAAACTTTCAGTATGCTTGTCACAATTGTCTGGGATTACTTTGTTTTGCCTTGTTGAACACAATTTTGCTACATAGCGTTTTGAACTTGCTTCACATCAGTATAATGCACAAAAATATTGTCTAGCTAATGTTTGGCTAAGCAAGCTAAATTTTGGAACAGAACTAAAGTGCATAGCTTAATTTTTAATTCACCAACTGAAATTTGATTTAATAAAAAAAAAAGATGCACCATTAACCGTAATAAATTTCTAGCTCGGCCTTAGAGATGAGGTGGCACTGGGATCCAAAAAGGCCAGTACTGTTTGTGCTTTGAGCTAGCTGATTCACACCAGCTCTTGTTCCTTTTTTAATTCAGTTTTTATATGCAAAGTCCTGCTCTGTGTAATATAACCTTAACAACTGCCAAACATGGGCAAACAGGCTCTGAAAACATAATAACAATAATTGTTGATTTTTAATTTCCATCATAATTTATTTAAGAATTACAGGGACATACTTTACAATGACTGTAAATGAACAGGCTTGACAAGCTCTTATCTAGAGACTCCTTAGTTGGTCACCACTGACTCAAATGCACACATGTGCGCACATTGAATACTCCTGAAAAAATTAGGTTAGAAATAATTAAAGAATCAACCAATTAGGGAGGCACAAAGCTGAGCCATAAAACAAACACCCAATTAGCTTGAAACACAATTTACCATTCGTAGCCGCAGAATCAAATCACCTCTTTACGGAATTAATAGGCGCACTATGTACACAGACAACCTTAAGCAATGCTTAAGCAGTAAATAAACAGCAGGATCAGTGCTGACTGCAGTAAGACAGATGTAGCAATACAAGCACACTTGAGGAAATGTTAACATGGAAGTAACATATACACATGAAATTGCATTTTCCCGGCTACACCAGACAATTCATAAGCGTGTGTCTCAGAATACTGACTGTTTCTAAAGCAACTGGAGCATCTAAAGGTAGCTGCAGTGATGCAATGACTTTACCAAATTGGTGATTGGCATTTTTATTTAGATGGCGGGACCTATTCCGCCATATTACAGGTTGCACTTTCTCTCATTCATAGTAATATGAGTCCACTGTCTTTGTACATCTAAAGTCTTCGACAAATTTTAATACATTTAAAATGCATTTTCACCAAACACTGGAAACTGAGTTTTTTCATTGCATACAACAAGGCATAAATAAATGATTATATTTTAATTTAGTGGAGTACTAAATTTTAGAAAAAAAAAAAAAAAACATTATACATGTAATCCCAATGCCAAGCTGGTGTTCATAAGTTTTGCCTCTTTGTCGCCATCTCTGTTTGAAACCTGCAATTGCAGTTATTTGCGGAATTATCATCTTTACGTGGGTTGTGCATCAGCACGGCTCCACAGCGCGGATGAATCTAATGTTTGCTGTCAGTCACCACATTGGTGTGGATACTGTACTTTGGAATCACAGATTTTACGTCTTGGAAGTATGATCAAAATAAGAATTTTCACTGGAAAATGTCATCTGAACAAGTAAGTAACATGTCTGCCACTTTTGTTCTGACCAACTATGGTAAAAAAGCATTACAATAAATTGCGGCACCAATGGTGATTAAATCTAATGTTCGCTTAGCTCGGATCACGTCAAACCGTGCAAATTATTATTACTGTTATACTTAGTTCTCAAATTGTTAATGTTAACAACATCAGTATTGCGTGACTATGTGTATTTAGTGTGTATTAGCGTTACCTGTAGATTTCAATTTCTGTAGCCACTCCGCAGTCCAAAGTCTTTTGCTTTTGACTAAGAGTGAATCTCAAGTTGTTACTGATGATTGTCATTTGGACATTTCTGGATTACAATCCGCAATCAAAATTATAAGATTAATTGTTTCAGCTGCTGTGAGAAAAGGTTATAAATGATCTGCCACCTGTAGCATCCTCCACATGTCATATAGCCTACTAGCTGGGACTCGTTGTTTATGTAAACAGACGTGACGTAATGACGCAAAGACGAATGGCTGCATGCTTGAATTTCCCGCAGAAACCCACCAGTACCATTTGAATAAGAAAACATTATTACAAGCTTACCATTGTGAATCGGGCTAAGGTAAGGAGATAGTTTTGAACACTGGCTGATTAAGTACTTGCTCAAAAATTGATTTTGGATCATTTTTAAACAAAATTAGTTACAGACAGCAGCTTTAAATAAACTTCACAAATTAAACATGATTGCATGCAATGAAATCAAGTTGTGACAAAATGTTCAAGAACTGTGTTGAATATTAGCTCATTTTAAATAACTATATTTAAAAACCCGCCTATAAAAATATACAAAAATGTACTAAAAATAGGCCTATACTAAAAATATAATAAATATACTAATTTAAAATAGTAAAAATATTGTAAAAAAAAAAAAAATTAAAAATAAATGGTGCCTTTCATAGTAATTCCATATTCCTGTTTGTGCATGTGCATTTGTCACTGGACTACTAACAGCAACTAATAGCACAGCATGACTAGTTTCATTCAGGTATGCCACGACGTTGTTATGCCTTTGTCACAGAAGTCCACCTTTCCATAAAGCTGTGCTAAAAGCACCAATCCTATAACTTTTTGCACCTGTTTACTTGCCTCCTCTGTCCTATCCCCCCCTCCACCCTCGGCCAACCACAGAGACTTTATTCACACCCACCTCCTAATAAACATCCTGGGTACAATGGAAAAGAGCAATTTAGCCATTTCTATTTCGGGCTCTTTAAACTCTAATGGACTCTTAGCATAACAGAAATGTGTCACACTTCATACAAAGAACTGCATGCTTTTGGAAACCTCAATCTCTCTACATTCACTGAATGAATGTTAGAATAAACAGACCTCAATGCAATGCATTCTGGTATCGCCTTATCGACAAAGGGTATTTGAGGGTCAAAATTAGATACAGTGGCATCATTTTGTGAAAAAGTATCAGGATAACGCTTAAGACACCTATAAATGTAAACCAAATAGGCTTGGTTTTGGAAAAGAACAAATGAACAAAGTTTGCAGTGGAAGAAAAACAGAAAATGACAAAATAAAGTAACTAATATGAAAATCGTAATGCGAAGCCCCAAAGAAGCACAGAAGAATACAAAACAAAATATAGAGCACCTACATCCTCAAGTGTCCTTCTAAAGGGCAGAACGGCATTATTGGGTGGTTTATTGTATATTGTGCATCCCACTAGAATCTAGCTATTTCGCTAGTCATAACTTGTGATAACCTTCAGCATGTCTGACATCATTTCCCTGTGTAAATGTTAAGTGTCCATGCGAGGAAGAAGTTGGGGACTAGGAAAGTTTCAATATCCCTTTTCTCTCGTGAACTTCTTATTGTATTACTCTTCCATTTTCTCTCCTTTTTCCTTGAGAAGCTGTTGTGTTGTGACCGTGAGAGTGTTAAATTAGGATGAAGAATGTGCAAAGCACATCCTTAACCTCTCCTAAAGGAATCATAGTATCTTTACTCATCTGCCCTGTTGAATGTACAGTACACACAGGATTAATTAAAACAGCCAGAGGAAAGGACACAGTGCTGGATGGGTACCAATTAGAACAGGAATGGGCATTGTCCAACAGAGAGGCCATGGCTAAGGGTCTATGATCTTATATAACCATTTCATAATCAGCTACAGAAAATCTATTACATTTGATGTTCTCAAACACATGCCTTTTATAAACTTAAGTGAATGAAATTCTTATGTGTGCTCAAGCACAGCAATCTGTGATCAACAATACATGGGAAGAACAGGAATGAGTGGAGCGCACAACAAATGTACAATTAGAAAAATCTTTAAGGGATAGTTCACCTAACAAATAATTTATTCATCTTTTGAAACTCATACTGTATGACTTTGTTTCCAGGTTATGTTACTTCAGCAGAGAAAAGGCAAAATAAAGTGATTTAAAATAGGACTAAATTGCCCACATCACTGTGTGTCTCCAACACCTGAGACAAATGCTCATGCATTACATCATCACTTGTGGGCGGGGTCACATATAGTTTACACCCCCAAGATTTGTGAAATATCAGTGACACAGCTTTTTGTTTTACAGTAACATTTACCACTAAAGATCCACTGAAATTAAAATTCTTGGCTGATACAGATGAACTGATAATTATTTTATTATTATGGCTACATTAAAGCTATTGTGTATTATTTGTAGTATTTATATACAGTTATTTCTAAATAAATTAAAAATAAAACACTAAAAATTAAAATCTATTAATTTAAATGCTAAAAGTGAATTGAAGCATAACAACATAATGTGAAGTGCCAATGGATATGCATTATGAGATTTGCTAAAGATTACATTTAACTGTGTTATTAAATTATTAGTGTTTTTAAAGATTACTTTAAGTGTAAAGATAATCTATATGGAAAAAATATGGAAAATGAGAAGGCACAATTAGATGTCCAATGTCAACTGATACCAATAGGAATACAAATACTTTAATAATAATAAAAATAATAATTTAATTGTTTCATTGTTCCCAACTTGGTTTAGTTATAAATTTAACAAACACAACTGACTGCTGACATGTAAAAGATGTTAAAATGTCAATTTAGGCTAAACATTTTTTTGTAAATAAGTAAGCAAAATCCAAATTATCCATACTCTCTACACATAACTAGTGACTCAGTTCCTGAATCATGCTTCCTCTGTCTTTATCTGCCTGTTACCTATAAACTGAATCTTGGAGGACCTTCTCTGATCTTAGCCTCCTCTGGAGGCCTTGCGCTGTAGAGACTAACTGTCATGTATTGAGCTAGTGAAGGTGATGACTTGTTTTCTCCTCTGAAACTTCACCTCAGCACAGCAGGGGATTATAGGATGGATATGTGGGGAGAAGTGATTATCAATAAAAGGCCAGACAAACAAGGATGAGTCAATAGACTCTTAACTGGAAACAAAGAGTCACAAACACACAAATAAGATCTCACCTATGGTGTCTCCTTGTTCATGCACCATGCTGGCCAAGTCCTTCATAATCTGATTAACGTCCAGCATGTCTCTCTGCAAAAGCAAAACAAAGGTTGCAGCTCAGAGGTGAGTCAAGCAAACATCCTAGTGCTCTAAAGAGGCCTTTTATGCAACCTCAGTGTTAGTTTGTAATAAATTAAACAACAACAAACGCAACAGAGCAGTTAAAAAGGAAAGAGGTCTTAATGAACATCAATTACGCATTATCACACACAGTAGCTGATGCTTGTAAGTGGATGCAGATCAGCTATAATAAGCAAATACTAACAAAAAAAAAGTATATCTCATAACTATATCTAATAGACTATGTCCATTGGTTTTAAAATTAAACTTAAATGAAAACATTGTAGTTTAAAACAAAACAGAACTGAGAAAAAAAAAAAAAAAAAAGTCTCTCAAACAAACTAAAATAAAATAAAAATAGCCAAAACTTGGGTAGCCCTTAAATACTAAAACTAAATGAACTGAAACTCTAAAAAACTAAAACTTGGTGATATAGTGAAACTAAATTAAATAGAAAATACAAATTGAAAATAAAATTAAAATAAATTTAGATTAAAAATTCAGAACTATAAAAGGCCCATTCATATCAGAGACGGTAAATATAACGATAAAGATATAGCTCTAAAAATCATTCTAAATACAAAGAAATAACAGAGTCCACACCACAACTATAATGATAATGGCACTGAGAAACTATATAATTATAATATGTTTAATTTATATAGTGCCTTTCCCAAGCTCAAGGATGCTTTACAAAAGCAGTAACATAATAGACAGTCGATTCACATAATCATAAACAGTCATTTCATATAATCAATTAATCAGTTAAGTGGACAGTAGACATTTGCCCAGTCCGGAGATAGAAATGATTGCATTTGCATATCATGGTACAATTATGTACAGAAAACAGAGATACAAAACATGTCAATAAGTATTTGAAATCTCTTTCAGAACGATTTTTTCTAGCTGATGAATGATAGAAAAAATTTTGACAGCCAATCAGAATCCAAAGAGCTTGAGCATTTAAAGTGACAGACGAACAAAACTGCAACATACACTTAAACAACGATATCGTCCACTGGTGTTGGGGAAAGTTACTTTTAAAAGTAATGCATTACTCCCTAAAAAAGTAACTAATTGTGTTACTTTTTATGTAAAGTAAAGCAATACATTACTTTTGCATTACTTTTTCTCACCTGGGCTAGGCTTGGTGTTTTGTTTTGTTTGAAAAAATTCTATTTTTGTCAAATGTAAAGGCCCTTTCACACCAAAAGTGAAATGAATAAGCTTCAGGCTGATCACAAATGTGATATTTATCTAAAGTCATTTTTGCTTATTAGTGTTGTTGAATTGGACCATTGAAGGTCGGCAGCAAAGACATTGGTTAATAAAGTGAGATTAAATACATGAAGTATATGTTTGATTTAATATATTTAACTAATGCAAGTTTGTCCGATATTCTGAGATTACATTTCACTGTTTTTATTATTTGATGAATACTGAATCTGTTTTTTGTGCAAGTGAGATGAGTAAATGCTCAATAGCCATCATGTTCACACAGCGCACACAACGCCTCTGCACTTACTACTGATTTCTCTCAACATGGGGACAGGAGAGCTGTCAGTCAATATGGGAAAACAGTAACTTGCATTACTCATTTGAAAAAGTAACTCAGATATTTTGTAAATTTAAAAGTAATGTTACTTTACTAGTTACTTGAAATAAAGTAATCTGATTACGTAACTCAAGTTACCCCCAACAATGGTGGACAGTAATACAATTATCGCTATGGTTATCTTTATACTTATTCTTGGTGTGAACGTGCCTTTAACAATCCTGAAATTTGCAGATATTAACATTAATATTTTATAATTTAAATAAAGAAGTTTAGATGCTGTTTTTTTCAATAAATGGAGAATCAAAGTTGGTATAAAGAATTGTGAAATACTGGTGTAGTTATTGATGAATGAAAGTATGCTATTGTGACAATACTATCATAATATACTCAGTCATATGAAAAACATACAACATGGAAAAAAAAACAGTTAAAACCAAACCTCTTTCTCTAGTGCTGTTTCGTGTCAAAATTCCTTCTACACAGGCCTGAAGCAACATGGAGTCTCCTAAACCCTGAGTCTATCTCCTGCTCACAGGCCTTTTTGTCTCCATACACAACCCCATGCAAGTGCAGCTGGGTCAGTGGAGCTGAAACCATTGAGCCATTCATCACAGGTGTCTGCAATTGTTTGGGAAACTGGCAGCCATCCTGGCTCTTGGCACAAACCGTTTGGCCAGAGCCAAAATGGCCCCTTGCAAATCACACATTACTAAAGAGTTTCTGCATTTTTCTCTCTCTAGTTGTCAACACCATCACAGAGCAACATATTTATTTTACCCACCAAAGAGTTTGTGCAATTTATATTTAGTGTAACGACAGGACGTGGAGTGTCATTACGCTTGATTAGAAGGGGGGAACTTAAAGCATGGTGAAGAAGAAAAAAACAGCATACACAACAAGTTAGAGCAATCATAAGTTCATTTACTGTAATGTTCAGAATAGTAAACACCTCTCCGTGGAGCTGCATCCCCTTTGAGAACTGGGTTTGTAGCTAACAGGCACTGAATCCAGAATAAATCAAAGCACAAAGTCATACCGGCAAACACAATTCAACACACTGAATGAAGTCTGGGGGAAAAAAAGTCTGATGAAATATGAAGAAATTACTCAAATGACCTAAACAAACTTTACAGTACTAAAACTTCCAGACAAAATAATTTCCTGTATTATCTATCAAACATAATGACATCTGCCTGGCCAGGATATGCATATGTAACGGACGTAGGCCGATGGGAGCTGTGCGTGTAAACCTCACTCCCCTGATCTCAAGAGGTGCTCTAGCGACTGACAGTCTTTAGCCTCCTTGTTAGAGCGCCCACCTCCCATGCGGACGGGCCCGGGTTTGCGTCCCACTTGGAGTGGGCGGTGCGAACTAGAGGAGCTACATTGGTGCCGTGACCCAGATGGGAGTGAGGATTGGGGGGTTAGTGTAACGGACGTAGGCCGGTGGGAGCTGTGCATGGAAACCTCACTCCTCTGATCTCAAGAGGCGCTCTAGCGACTGACACTAGAGACTGCAGTCTTTAGCCTCCTTGTTAGAGCGCCCACCTCCCATGCGGACGGGCCCAGTGGGGGTGCGAACTGGAGGGGCTACACTAACTAACTAACTGACTGACTGACTGACTGACTAACTGACTAACTAACTAACTAACTAACTGTCTGCCTGTCCGTCGGTCACATTTTTTTTATTTTTTTTATTATTATTTTGTAACAATATAAAAGTCTTTACTGTCACTTTTGGTCAATTTAGTGCATCCTTGCTGAATAAAAGCAAACATAATGATGTCAAACATAATGAAACTCAAACTTTACTCATACATGATGTCAGCCTGCTGAGATATGCACACACTACTATGGATGGATGGATTGGATGGATGGACGGACGGATGGATCTACATCTGAGACTCACCAACATAAATAAATAAACCTATGGCTTCTATCCATTTGACTAAGTAAAGATGCACATGAGTATGTTTGAGTTCCTTTATATATAAAAGAGTGAGACAGTGACGTATTGATTTTGAGAGCACGCTGTGCCCTTCTGCCCAGGGGGAGTCTGGGTAGCCCTGGGGGCTGAGGTGTGCCAGTTTACATCATTTATAAGGGTTATAATAAGAACACAGCGTTCCAGAGCTCCCTTATGACCCAGAATCCACAGTTCTTCTTCATGTTACCCTTTCATGAAGACCCCAGACAGCGCCACTGTCCCCTGAGACTGTGTGCAGACGAGGTGGCTCCAGAGACGGCCAGTGCCACTTTGAGTAGTCAAGTGGTCAAAATGCGGTTCAGTGCTTGGGTAACATGAGCCAATGAAGCAGTTGGAAGTTTCACAGCTGTAACTTGCAGGCCCAGGTCAATCCGGGAGATAGATCTATACCAAAACTATAACAACTTCTTTTGCTTATGTCTCTGGCTGAACTAGCGGGTAACCACTACTATTTTCAGTAGCCGATAGGAAGTTTATTTTTCTTTCCACACTGGCAAATAGTTGTTGTTGTTTTTTTCCTTTAAGCATAAATATATATAGACAGTGCTCAGCGTAAATGAGTACACCCCCTTTGAAAAGTAACATTTTAAACAATATCTCAATGAACGTAAACAATTTCCAAAATGATTACAAGACTAAGTTTAATATAACATCTGTTTAACTTATAACATGAAAGTAAGGTTAATAATATATCTTAGATTACACATTTTTCAGATTTCCTCACATTAGGGTGATGCAAAAATGAGTACACCCCATAACAAAAACTACTACATCTAGTACTTTGTATGGCCTCCATGATTTTTAATGACAGCACCAAGTCTTCTAGGCATGGAATGAACAAGTTGGCAACATTTTGCAACATCTATCTTTTTCCATTCTTCAAGAGTGACCTCTTTTAGAGACTGGATGCTGGATGGAGAGTGATGCTCAACTTGTCTCTTCAGAATTCCCTATAGGTGTTCGATTGGGTTCAGATCAGGAGCCACTGAATTACTTTCACCCTGTTCTTCTTCAGAAATCCAACAGTGGGCTTAGATGTGTGTTTAGGATCACTGGAAAATTGCATGACGACCAAGGGCACGGAGTGATGGTAGCATCTTCTCTTTCAGTATAGAGCACCCATGGACGGCACCCATGCAAGCCATTCCTCTGCAGTGTACGCCGTATTGTGTCACAGGAAATAGTCACCCGAGTTGGCTTTCTACTTCTTTAGATAACTGCAGTGAACTTGTATGCCAATTTTCTTCAACCCTTCTCATCAGAAGATGCTCCTGTCGAGTTGTTAACTTCCGTGGACGACCTGGACATCTCTCTGTGAGATGGTCCTTCTTTTTTAAATTTTTGTACCACTTTTGCTACAGTATTCTGACTGATAAGTAAAGCTTTGCTGATCTTCTTGTAGCCTTCACCTTTCTGGTTTAAAGAAATTATTTTCTTGTGACATTTCTCTTCCATGAGGTGCCATTGCTGACAGCATGAAATGGGAAGGGGTTTTAACACCCTTTTATAGTCAACTGTCTGCTGGACACCTGTGTAATGAATAATTAGACTCACCTGTGGTTGAATTCTTGTTAAATTAGACATTTGTAGTCTAAAATTTAGCTTTGCTCCAGAGACTTTCAGTACTCATTTTTGCATCACCCTAATTTGAGTAAAACTGAAAATTTTGTTCTTAACCTTATATTATTAACCTTACTTTCATGTTATAAGTTAAACGGATGTTATATAAAACTTAGTCTTGTCAACATTTTGGAAATTGTTTTTGTGTAAATTTGATTTTAAAATGTAATTTATTTCTGTGATGGCAAAGCTGAATTATAAGCAGCCATTACACCAGTCTTGTCACATGATCCTTCATATTCATTCTAATATGCCGAATTGGAGCTCAAGAAACGTGTTGTAATTAACAAAATTGAAAACAGATATGCTACTGTATATAATATATAATTATATAATATATATTTTTTAATGATTCTTTGATAAATAGAAAGTTAGAACATAATTTATATGAAGTATAAATCTTTTGTAACATTATATATGTCTTTACTGTCACTTTTGATCAATTTAATGCATTCTTGCTTAATAAAAGTATTAATTTCTTTTTAAAAAATGTTAAATGTTACTGACCCTAAAGCTTTGAATGGTATTGTAAAAATATAGTTACTATAGAGATTAGCTTCTATTAAGTATGTATGTATGTATGTTTGCATTTATTATTTTGCAATTCACAGAATATGCTACATTTACCATTTTCAAAATATAAAATACAATTTTCCATTTTTTAAATAATGACATTGGAAATTTCTGACAAACAAGAATTGTGCTTGAATTTCATTTCCGAAACCTAGCCATCTTAATGTTCACCAGAACACAGTCCAAGAGTCATGTGGGTCAGATCGATGCTCTTTTTCCTTGTGCTGCTATTAAGTTGCTCGTGTCAAACATCATCCTGTTTTTATTTAGAAAACTAAAGATGGAGACAGAGATATAGGGAGAGAGAGCGGCAACACAGGTCTGATAGGACTCAAAGGGTCTGCTTTTGTTTCATTAGATACAAAATGTCAGACATCTGCTGCGTCTGACACAAGGGTCTGCGTTGCACCACAAACGCACACGCACTTCAGCGAGAGACGCTGACAGGAACCGTAGCAGCCACACAATTAAATGTGTGGACTGATAAGGCTATAGATGTCATGGAAAAAACAGACTCCCAAACAGAAGATGACTGACACTTCTATGAATGCAACATGCCAGGAAGTTTTGCAGGAGCACAGACTGACAAGAGCAAATGTGAGAGTGACTGTATGCCATCACAAGGCCTATCTAAGGCAAGAAAAGGAAAACTCAGAGAGAGAGAGAGAGAGACAGAGAGAGAGAGAGAGAGAGAGAGAGAGAAAGAAATATGTGAAGGAAAGAGAGGGATAGTAGAGCTGTAGTGATATACCGCAGGGCCACTGAGGTTTCCCAGTGAATTGAGAGATTATTTGTGGTTTGTGTCCACTTTAAAATAGCTGACAGGTGATGGATGGACAAAATGTGTGAAGTTTTGTGAAATAATCTTATAAAGTCCAATATCTTTTATCTCTCAAGTCAAAAGAGAGCATTCTTGTGTCACTAGTAAAAGATGCACCACAATTACTGCTTTTGCAATCCCACAAATTACCAGCCGATTAAAACTTTTTTTTTATTAAAAACTAAAGAAAGAAAGAAAGAAAGAAAGAAAACTTTTTTTTTCGAGTACCGGCCTGAGTGACGTAAATGGGGGCGGAATTCCTTGTACGGGCTCTCCCGGAAGGGCCGTTCGGGTTTACGGAAGTCATCAGCAGCGCTGCACAGATCACAGGACTGCACGAAATCAACCATGTCACCAAAGAAGTGTGTTTTTGGTTGTGAGGGAAAGATAACCTTGCTTTACCACGCATTACATTAGCTATTAAAATAACCATAGAAACTAATAGTTGCAATCACTTTTTTATTGGTTAAAATGAATGGAGAATATCTCGTGTTTTTCCGTGGCTGCTCGAGCCCTCAGGATCTGCGCTTATGGTTTCATAAACAAAGCCCAGTTCTACGCTGGATTTACAGATCATTTGAAACCGAAAGATGGAGCGATCACAGCGATAATGATCCCGGTCATGTGTCGGAACCGCAGGTGGTGAGTAAAACTGCTTCAAATGTCTGTTTTGTTGGCAATAGGTGCCTAAGTGCATATAATGTAAACAACACGAACGTAGTGAATTCATAAATTCATTATTCATCATTCATACGCTATATTCATTATAGTGATTCAAAACTTATCCATGGATAATGCGATGGTGTATTCCGTGTTTAAATACAGTTGTTTAGCTGACTATTGATAGCTTGTAGACGATCTCTACAAAAAAGCTGCGCGTACTCGTGACTCTAGCTCCGCTCACAGGACACGCCTCCAGGCGCTCGGCTGTTTTCGGAAATACTCGGTACAGCGTATGTATCTTTTATAAATATGATTAAACTAAAGATTTTTTGTGGATATGAAGGATGCACTACTACTCTATAGGTACTCAAGATTAACATGAGATTGGCAGAAACTGTGTGATACCCCCCTTTAAAGATAAAAATCAAAAATTATAAATGTTGACAAGGCAACAACAAATAAAATAAATAATATTGGCCTGGTTTCACAGACAGGGCTTAAATTAAGCCAGGATTAGGCCTTAGTTCAATTACAACCTTTAAGTAGCTTTTATAAATGTGCCTTAGGAAAAAAAAAAAAAAAAAAAAAAAACAGGGGGTACTAAGTACTAAAATTACTGAAACTAGTACTAAAATTACTGAAAAAAGAAAGAAAAAAAAACTATATAGAAACATTTAAAAACTAATAAAATGACAAAATGACTCTAAATAAAATTTAAATGAAAACTGAAAATATAAAAATAAAAGCAAATTCAAAAATATGAACAAATACTATAATGTCATAATACTAAAATAACACTGGATGATAGTGCCGAAAAAATCATGGAGTTTACACTTTGGGAGATTAACCAAAAAACTGTCTATTTATAGTTGTCTCTGCATATTAAGCTTGGATAAAGTAGAGAAAAGTATAAAGAGAAAGTATTTCAACAGTGAAACAAAATGACACACATTACTTTTAAAATACAATATAGGGCTGCAGTGGTTAAAGCTCAGGGCTGGTAATTGAAAGGCAAGGCACTTAACCCCAGGTTGCTCCAGGGGGATTGTCCTGTAATAAGTGTATTTTTAGTCTTTCTAGATAAACACATCTGCTAAACGTCTCCTTTAATTGAAAGTATACGCTATTATTGCTAAAGCTAACACAATGAGGCAGCTCTAAACAAAATAAATGTCTCTTAATAAAGAATATATTGGCTTCGGTTTGAGTCTCTGTACACCCTGTGCAGTCCTGGCACCGTCATTGATAAAAGGTTATGATCTAAAGCAAAGGGCCCAACAAAATGACTGGGCACAGGCTCAAAATGGCTTTCAGGACCTAAGGGCTTGAAACATCCCTATGGTTCTGCTCACAAGCTTAATAGGAACAATATTATATATATATATATATATATATATATATATATATATATATATGTATAGCACAGGTGAGACCTGAATATCTCATGTTGCTATCTGTCTTTAAAGTTTTTTTATACCTTGCCAATTTAAACATTCAACCGTAAGATGCGAAAAAGAACTCGCGCGAGCTGTGAAGAGATTTGTGTGTACTCGTCCGAAGCGCGTACATGGAGAGCCACGTCACAGCGCGCAAATACTCTCGTGCAAATGCTCTTTCAAGTCTTGCACCTGAACGGACAAATTCAAACAAAAATTATGTCAACACGAACACGCCCATATTAGCGAGTATCCTAACAAACATAGTAGGTTATGTCTTAAGAGAAAAACGAGACAGACAACGTGTAGATCAGTGTGCTGGATCTTTGAATTATGTCTTAAAGGGACAGCAGTCTAATATTCCTGCTCTCTGTTTTTAATGTTAATGAAATGACATAAGACGAAGAAATCACTCACTACTCTTGACTGAATAGCTTTTGACACTTCAATAATGTTTAATCTTTATTTAATTTATTCAAAGAAGTTTATAGGCAGTGTTATTTTATATTTGATTACTTTATTCAATTTCTGTATCTGAAAAATATATATCTACCCCTTTACAGGAAATAAGAATGGGCCACATCCAGCATGTCTGAAAGAGGAACACTTGAAATAAAATAGCCTGAGGTGAAATCAAAGTCTCTTATATAGAGGTGATAAGCTCACTGCAGTAAATATCAGTTGTGGTCAAGCAACAATACAGTGTTTTTATACATTTATAAGAGCTGAAATGTGCCCTGGATGATGCTGACGTGTTACGCAGGGTGAAGATAATGTGATATGACTACCCTCTGTGTTTCTGATTTCATGTCCTGAACTAAACGCAGCATGTATCAAAGCTCCCTTGGGGCTAACAACCTGAAATCTCCATATTTAGAAGCTGCCAGCTGGGCGTGTGTAACTCCAAGAGTGAGTTAGAAAGTATAGCGTGAACTGCGTATGATAGAATGAGAAAAAGAAACCTAGAACAGTCAGTTGGTGGTTGATAGCTTCATAATAGCTTGCGAAAAACAGTGTTCGCTCACACTGCTAGACAATCAGCTCTGAGAGCTCTGACCATCAGAAATAAGTGAGTGAGAGCACCTGTAGTGAAAAAAACCCCCCGACAAAATCAGTTTTGAGGGACAACACATTCCCAAAAGACAACTTTCATCCTGCGACACCATATATTTTTATATACAGGTGCTGGTCGTATAATTAGAATATCATCAAAAAGTTGATTTATTTCACTAATTCCATTCAAAAAGTGAAACTTGTATATTATATTCCTTCATTACACACAGACTGATATATTTCAAATGTTTATTTCTTTTAATTTTGATGATTATAACTGACAACTAAGGAAAATCCCAAATTCAGTATCTCAGAAAATTAGAATATTGTGAAAAGGTTCAATATTGAAGACACCTGGTGCCACACTCTAATCAGCTAATTAACTCAAAACACCTGCAAAGGCCTTTAAATGGTCTCTCAGTCTAGTTCTGTAGGCTACACAATCATGGGGAAGACTGCTGACTTGACAGTTGTCCAAAAGACGACCATTGACACCTTGCACAAGGAGGGCAAGACGCGAAAGGTCATTGCAAAAGAGGCTGGCTGTTCACAGAGCTCTGTGTCCAAGCACATTAATAGAGAGGCGAAGGGAAGGAAAAGATATGGTAGAAAAAAGTGTACAAGCAATAGGGATAACCGCACACTGGAGAGGATTGTGAAACAAAACCCATTCAAAAATGTGGGGGAGATTCACAAAGAGTGGACTGCAGCTGGAGTCAGTGCTTCAAGAACCACTACGCACAGACGTATGCAAGACATGGGTTTCAGCTGTCGCATTCCTTGTGTCAAGCCACTCTTGAACAACAGACAGCGTCAGAAGCATCTCGCCTGGGTTAAAGACAAAAAGGACTGGACTGCTGCTGAGTGATGAAAGTAAATTTTGCATTTCCTTTGGAAATCAGGGTCCCAGAGTCTGGAGGAAGAGAGGAGAGGCACACAATCCACGTTGCTTGAGGTCCAGTGTAAAGTTTCCACAGTCAGTGATGGTTTGGGGTGCCATGTCATCTGCTGGTGTTGATCCACTGTGTTTTCTGAGGTCCAAGGTCAACGCAGCCGTATACCAGGAAGTTTTAGAGCACTTCATGCTTCCTGCTGCTGACCAACTTTATGGAGATGCAGATTTAATTTTCCAACAGGACTTGGCACCTGCACACAGTGCTAAAGCTACCAGTACCTGGTTTAAGGACCATGGTATCCCTGTTCTTAATTGGCCAGCAAACTCGCCTGACCTTAACCCCATAGAAAATCTGTGGGGTATTGTGAAGAGGAAGATGCGATATGCCAGACCCAACCATGCAGAAGAGCTGAAGGCCACTATCAGAGCAACCTGGGCTCTTATAACACCTGAGCAGTGCCACAGACTGATCGACTCCATGCCACGCCGCATTGCTGCAGTAATTCAGGCAAAAGGAGCCCCAACTAAGTATTGAGTGCTGTACATGCTCATACTTTTCATGTTCATACTTTTCAGTTGGCCAAGATTTCTAAAAATCCTTTCTTTGTATTGGTCTTAAGTAATATTCTAATTTTCTGAGATACTGAATTTGGGATTTTCCTTAGTTGTCAGTTATAATCATCAAAATTAAAAGAAATAAACATTTGAAATATATCAGTCTGTGTGTAATGAATGAATATAATATACAAGTTTCACTTTTTGAATGGAATTCGTGAAATAAATCAACTTTTTGATGATATTCTAATTATATGACCAGCACCTGTATATATATATATATATTTTTATATATATATATATATATATATATATATATATATACACATATATACACACACACACACACACACATACATACATACAGTGCCCTCCACAAGTATTGGCACCCTTAGTAAATATAAGCAAAGGCGGCTGTGAAAATAAATCTGCATTTTTTATCCTTTTGCTCTTTCATTCAAAAATTCACAAAATTCTAACCTTTCATTGAAGTAAAACAATTGAAAGTGGGGGGAAACTTACATTATGAAATAAATGTTTTTCTCCAATACATGTTGGCCACAATTATTGGCACCGCTAGAAATTCTTATGAGTAAAATATCTCTGAAGTATATTCCCATTCATATTTACATTTTTTAGCACACCAGGGTGACTAGGAGCATGAAATTGTCCAGCCATGACTTCCTGTTCCACAGGAGAACAAACATGAGGAAACACAAAGGCCAAATTCCCTTAATCATTCATCACAATGAGAAAAACCAAAGAATATAGTTCTGATGTGCAGCAAAAGATTGTTGAGCTTCACAAAATAGAAAATGGCTATAAGAAAAAAAGCTAACACATTGAAAATCCCCATTTCCACTATCAGGGCAATAATTAAGAAGTTCCAATCAATTAAAAATGTTACAAATCTGCCTGGAAGAGGACGTGTGTCTATATTGTCCTAATGCGTAATGAGGAGGAAAGTTTGAGTGGCCAAAGACTCTCCAAGGATCAAAGCTGGAGAATTCCAGAGATTAGTTGAGTCTTGAGTCTCAGAAAGCCTAAAAAAATAAATTATCAAATAGCACCTACATCCCCACAAGTTGTTCGGGAGGGTTTCAAGAAAAATCCTCTGCTCTTATCAAGAAACAATCTCCAGCATATTCAGTTGTCAGACAAGACTGGAACTTCAAAAGGGACCGGCTTCTATGGTCAGATGAAACTAAAAAAAAGAGCTTTTTGGCAGCAAACCCACCAGATGGGTTTGGTGCACACATGGAAAAAAGTACCCCATGCCCACGGTTAAATATACTGCTGGATCTTTAACCCTTTGACGCGTACGATCACACCGGTGTGATCAGTCTGGGCTGGTCCCTGGAGCGTACAATCACACCGGTGTGATTAGAACGTTCAGTGCATCACGTGATCAACTGCCAAATTCAAATGTGTGCACGCGCTTTGGCTGGCGCTAAACCAGAGACGGACGCGCGCAGCACTTTTCATATATCACAAATATGCAGTGTTTTCAACCACATAATGTTTATTTTAGGTTGCAGACATTTAAATACACATGAGTACTAACAAAACAATACATTTAGAGTTTGTAAAATACACATTGATGTCTATGGAAGCGGCAATAACAATCCTTTCCATAATAATTAGACGACACATTTTATTCATATCAGATACACATTGTGTATGTAACTTTAAAGTTTGCTGTATTCTTCTCCCAGTTCACTGGCCCACTTACTTTCATGTACTTCGGGAGAAGTGGATGAATTTGCGTGTTGTAAATCCACCAGATCCGATTCTTCGTACTGCTGCGCAAACTAACATGGCGGCGCCCATTGCACATATAGCTCAACTAACACGATCGTTATAAAGGTGTTTAAACAGCAAAACACATCCACTTGCACATATTTGTCAATCGGAATATCAGATCTTTCATGCTATAGTTAACAAATTTGTGAATATTTCGAATAAAAAAAGAAAAATCGCCTTGAAAAACTCACGTTGGGGGGTCAGTCAGAATATTCTAAACTTACGTGTGAAAGGGTTAATGTTGTGGGCCTATTTTTCTGCTGGAGGTCTTGGACATCTTGTTCAGATACATGGCATCATGGATTCTATCAAATACTAACAGATAAAAAAAATCAAAACCTGACCGCTTCTGCTAGAAATCCAATAATGGGCCATGGCTGGATCTTCCATCAGGACAATGATCCAAACAAACATCAAAACCAACACAAAAATGTGTCACTGAGCACAAAATGAAGCTTCTGCCATGGCCGTCCCAGTCCCCTGACCTGAACCCTAAAGAAAATGAGTGAAGTGAACTGAAGAGAAGAGAATATATATATACACACATATAGACATGGTCAAGACAATCTGCTGTTCATACTGAGAATCAGAATGGGGAAGAAAGGTGAGATGTGTGACTTTGAATGTGGCATGGTTGTTGGTGCCAGACAGGCTGTTAGTATTTCAGAAACTGCTGATCTACAGATATTTTCATGCACAACCATCTCTAAGGTTTACTAGAATGGTCCAAAAGGGTGAAAATATCCCCTGAGTGGCAGTTCTGTCTGCAAAAATGCCTTGTTGATGCCAGAGGTCAGAGAAGAATGGCCAGACTGGTTTGAGCTCATAGAAAGGCAACAGTAACTCAAATAACCACTCATTACAACCAAGCATTTCTGAACGCACAACACATCCAACCTTGAAGCAGATGGGCTACAGCAGCAAAAGACCTCACCGGGTGCCAGTCCTGTCAACTAAAAACAGGAAACTGAGGCTACAATTCACAGACTCACCAAAAATTGACAATAGAAGATTGTAAAAACATTGAATGGTCTGATGAGTCTCGATTTCTGCTGCGACATTCAGATGGTAAGGTCAGAATTTGACGTAAACAACATGAAAGCATGGATCCATCCTGCATTGTATCAACGGTTCAGGCTGCTGGTGGTGGTGTAATGGTGTTGGGGATATTTTCTTGGCACACTCTGTGCCCCTTAGTACCACGTGAGCATCATTTAAATGTCACAGCCTACTTGAGTATTGTTGCTGACCATGTCCACCCCTTTATGACCACAGTGTTTCCATCCTCTGATGGCTAATTCCAGCAGTATAACTCACCATTTGCAAAGCTCAAATCATCTCAAACTGGTTTCTTGAACACTACAATGAGTTCACTACACTCAAATGGCCTCCACAGTCACCATAGCTCAATCCAATAGAGCACTTTAGGGATGTGGTGTAAAAGGAGATTCACATCATGAATATGCAACCGACAAATCTGCAGCAACTGCATGATGCTGTCATGTCAATATGGACCAAAATCTCTTAGCAATGTTTCCAGTACCTTGCTGAATCTATGCCATGAAGAATAAAGGCAGTTCTGAAGGCAAAAAGGAGGTCCAACCTGGTACTAGCAAGGTGTACCTAATAAAGTGGCCACTTTATCATTAAGTTTTGGTGGTACAGGATAAAAGTCGTTTGAGTGACATTTTGTTTATGAGTCTGGTCTGTCAGGGGAGCTAATGCGTGGGCGAAACACACAAATGAGGAGAAGCACTGGAATATCAGATTATGGCTGTATCATAAATCATCACAGGTACTGTCATATCTACAAGACATAAAAAGGCAACATGCCCTGTAAGACAGACAATTCTTCACAGTGGTGGTACTATTTTGTCTGCATTCTATATCTCACAGAGATAATTGACCAGTCTATGATGTTGCCTTAAGTGAAGTTTAATCAACACAAAAATGACACAAAATGGACTTGAGGGTTGAAGAGATATGTCTGCGTAAACACTTTCAAGGCCTGCAGACCCAATCTATCTGTCAGACTGCAAATTCATTATATCATACACGATAAAAAAATAAATAAAATATTTAATGTGACATTATATTATATATATATATATATATATATATATATATTACAGTAAAATACCATTGTAAACAGAATGGAAAATTATAAAAAGAATGGGAAAGTATAAAATATATGATTTACATAAATATTGTTGAAACATTTTATGTAAATTAAAATACCTTAAAAAGTCACCTTGGCCAATATATATGGCAGAATTTTTGGGTGGGGGTTTATCAATTTTGATACCATAGCAAAAAACTGTTGTAATGCACACCCTTTAACTATTTAAACATATTTATATTTGAAAAAAATAAAAATAAATAAAGTTAACCCCTTAGCATTCCTAAGGACTCTTTTGAAAGGTATATGTTAAAAAGGTAATGCTAATAATAATAAATAAAATAAATTCGTTCCTTAAATATCTTATTAAATACTGCTTTAATTAGGACACATGCAAAGACTTCTCTACGTCTTTGACTGGCCATTGTTTTCACGCTCTCAACAGAAATGTGATTGGCTATAATGCACAATGCTGCAAAACGTGTTGTAAACAAAAACACAAATAAGCCTTAAGGTACTACCAATACTGCAGAAAGACCCCCTACAGAAAGAAATGTCAATATTTTCTACAATGAATTACCAGAAAGCACATCTACTACTTTTTACCATAACTTTAACAGAAGACAGCTGGAGAACAGAACATTTCTTCACACAGCAAAGCACTGGTGTGGTAATTCAAATAAATGTAGCTATCATTCAAACTAAATAATTTAATACTAAGCAATGCTATTTGACACCCCGATTCTTTTGTGGCATTTTATTAAAGGCTCTGCAGTGTTGAATCGCTTTCTGAAGTGCACTGCTTACTTCACTGCCACATCGTTGCACTTTTTAAATGCTATATGAAATACATATGCTGCAAATGTGTTAGTCATCATTTGCTTGAAGCACTTGTCATTACGCTAGTCATCCATCCGTCCACCCCTGCTGCACGTCTCCTCAGAAGCCCGTCACCCAAATGGAGCCTACAGCTGTTCTACCTTTCCAAAATGCCAGTCTACCTCTCACTCAAACTCTGAGACCAACCCTGTGTGAATGCCACAACGTCTGCATCGCCATTTACTGCCGTGTTTCATGTGTGACCGTCATGTTTCGGTCATGTGTTTTCTTTTCTTTTCTTTTTTTTTTGGCTGTTGCTAAAGACTAAATCGTTGGAAAGAAAAATGATCTATAGCTTATACCAAATAAATAAATATGTGTGTAGTTAAATGTGTTTGTGTGTATCTATCTATATCTATGCATATATTACGATTTATATACATTTCTTATTTTAAAATGTTATATTTCTGTGTCTTCAG